>NC_079473.1:5502644-5808346 GCF_026250575.1 Diorhabda carinulata | reverse complement strand
CAAAATGTTCTTCCCCAGGTAGCAAGGTCACGTGAAAATGAGGTCGGAATCTGGTCATGAGATGACTAGTAATGACCAGTTCAATGACGTGAATATAACGTGAAAATGACCTCCTAATGTCTCGGACAAACGACGTCATTTATATCACATGATTTACACGTCACATAAGACGTGATTTTTAATTGTTGTATGACGTGATTATGGCGTCTACTACTACGTCAATTTGTCCCAGTTTAAAAAATGTTTAATAGGCTTCAATTTGTTTTAATAAAGAAAAAGACTTTACATGTACATAGGAAAAGGAGCACACCTATAAAAATAAACCAAAATATTATTTTGATAAAATTTATTTATCAATAGCATGAAAAACATGATATAACTGCAAAAGAAACTTAAAATTCCAGTTTTCATAACACAAATTAACAATGTATTGTAATATCTGTTCAAATTAGAAATACTGAATAGTATATGGTTTATTTATTATGAAAGTAATATTTTAAAATGTCAAAACGTCCTGTGAAACAAATGACTGCTCTATTTGCATGAAAAATTGGAAAAAAGAACCTAAAATTGGCTATGAATAATAGGCATCGCCATTAGAGAACCCCTTAATTCAAGAACAATACATTTGGCAGTTATTTTCCCAACAGGCCATATTTTGAGATCTGTGAGATTTTCAACTATGAAAATATTTAAACTGCTGGAAGGATATGGATATGTATATAAGTCTGAATAGCCGAGAAACTCTTTGCCAATAAGATATATTTGACTGTCAGCAGATTTTACTATATTATGAATTTCAACTATTTTATTCCCAATTAAAACATAACTATCCGCCTTAGAATGATTACATGCTGATAATGTTATGCCTGGTAATCTCAATTTATGAAACTGTTGATTCCATTTCAAATTTTCGTCAAAAATAAGTGGTCCCAATGTATGTTTACTTTCCAATTTATACGTAATATTAGATACTGGCTGTGAAATTAAAAAATCCTTTTCAACAAGTCGTCAATGAACTTGTTGTAGGGGATTGGTTGGAGATTTTATTAATGATTTTATCTCTCCCAAATAATTTTCAAACGGAAAAGTCGAAAAATTGTCCAATTTGCCTAATAAATCTACATCATCACAAAGATGTGACATTAAGTGTACATTATAAACCATGAACTCCAAACCATACAAAGATTTTGAATGTTTGATAAATACATTTATGATATTTCTCACAAAAGGGATTTTAAATTTTGAAACAGAAAAATGAAGAGCAAGAAAGTTTTCATATATAGCTAAATCCACAATATCTTTAAGAACCGAAGGACCTAAGTACACTAAAAACATTCTATATTCAGTAGCTTTCCAATAATTTAGTTCATTAAGCGAACGGGGTTTTCGATTGAATTCTACTGGTATCATATTTTTAAGGTTGAGCAATCGTTCTGAAATCATTTTAACTCTCTGATGTTGTAATCTAACCTTCAAGGATCCTGCAATCCAAGTATTTAGTAGCTTTCTAACTACTCCTAAGCAAATGTTGTGCATGTAGTCAATCGGAAAACTACTAATTAGATCAATTGGTAATTCATGAAAACTAGTCTGCGAGATATGATGCTCATCATCCAATTGTAAGCGAAAAGATTCATTCGTGCGTTTCTGACCATTTAAACCATTGAAAACTACCTTGTGTTTATAATATTCTCCGTGAATTGTGCATCTATCACAAGAGGAATATCCTGAGTGGAATTTAGTGCCTTTTAAATAGGCCCTTGCAGGTGCATCACACACAAAACTACGTACCTCTAATGTGAAGTGTTTGTTACAAATAACAAAACCATTTTGCAATAAATCTTTCAATTCTACTATGAATGGATGAAGAAATGTATTTAAAGGATGTGGTTTATTTTTTCCACAAAAAATGGAAATTGCAAAAGGTCTACTACCAGAAATATTTTTTATTAATCCCAAAATAGGCCAAAACTGCATTTTTGAACTTTTGAAGAGTGGAATGCCATCAACATTAAAACTAATTTGTATTGTCTACACAAGTATCATTTGAAATAAGCTTAGAAAGAGCACTCCTCAATCCAAAATAACAGAACTGACCAGATTCTATATCAACAATTGGTGTAAATTTTGGGGTTGATAACAAGGTACGACTGTCTAAAGGAAGTTCAGGGTGGTAAGGATGAAGCAAATGAAGTAGGTGTGTCAAAGCAGAAAGTGAAATTTTATGTTTTATAGCCCATTCAGCCAAATCATTAGCAATAGAAGTTTCTGTACATAATGAATCATTGTTATCAGAACTGATTGATTTATCAACTTTAACAGATGATGTACTAGTACTAGTACTACTAGTGTTGCTGCTAATAGTGTCATTGAAGAAAAAGCAGTCATTTGTTTCATCAACATTTTCTGCACCCCGTCCAGGGTTAACAGAGGTTCTTGACTTATATTGACATTCTTGTTTGGTCGCTTGTAAAGCCCTTCTACACTTTTGTCTTGAACCAACCAATTCTTTCAACTTACGTTTTGACATTTTTAAAAATAAAAATATATGCTAATAATTCATAAAAAGTAGTTGATAATACAATCAAACCAGAGCACCAGCATTTCTTTTTTGCTCACGTTGTTTGGCATGTTTTAGCCATATTTTGATAGCATTTTCCACATCTGCTTGAGAGGTCAAGGGAGTTTTGATTTGTATGGCACCTGTAACGAAATAAATGAGTGGTTATTTAATGAGAATTATCCCTGTCGCAGAAATAAAAAAATAGTATTATTCTATTATGCTTTATGAAGGACGAATTTAGGCAGTACCACACAAAAACAACGAATAGTACTTACGAATGATGACAGATTTCACTAAAGTGTTGGAAAATGGCACTTTATTGTTTCTCTGCCCAGCAAAATTATACAATTTGGCCAAACCGTTGGTCAAGAGTAGTCTCATGATTCTATTAACATGAGCTGTGGTGCCATTTACTCCAATTGAGGAAAGGTAGGATGCCTAAAGCAAAAAATAAAACTACTATAATAGACCTCCATAATAAAACTATCACAAAATTCTATTTTAGAGTAAGTACAATAAATATTTAGATTACAATTACACTTAAATCAATGGGAGATGTCTAATTCTTAATTCACTTTTTATGAAATTCTATGTAAAAAGTACTTACCAAATCATTAAATTTTTCTTCGGATTTCAAATATTGTTCCAAATTTTCAAACCTCCTTTGATCGTTTATTGGAAACTGCACGGGTATGTCATTGGGTAGACTAGCAACTACTGAACTTCGAGAGTTTTTTAAAAGAGTCTTTACTTCCTTGACCTCTTCTCTCAACTTTTTCAATTCCAGAAAAATTTTCTCTAAATCTATTATATATATATAAAAAAATTATTCACAGTATTAAACAAATAAAAGAACCTACTTTTTGGATGAATTCTATCTGTATTCTCTTCAGACTGTATATTGGAAGTTGTTTGAATTGATTGCGAATGTGATCCCCCAGGTGTTTGAGAAAGCAATTCTGTACTTTGTCTAGTGGAAGTTGGTGGAGATATTTGTGAATTTGGTTTCACAATCGGCCTAGAAGCTGACTTACCTAAAACAAAAGAAGAATTCTAATTTTTTATTATTTATTTTCAGTGTCAGATTGTACGCTTAGTATCTACGCTAACTGCGTAGAGCCCAGTTTGATCTCATACCTATTAATATCTATAAAAATATTTCATCCTCTTAAAAAATTATTTGTAAATAAAAAAAATAAGTTAGACATTATTTCGATTAAAGCTATTTTAAATAGAAACATATTTATAGAAAAGTGTACTTACCAGAGCCACTCACAGAAATATATTTTTGGAAAGATGGAGGCCTTATCAGATTTGATACTGTTTCTCCTTCACTTTCACTGTCACTCAAAATCCTTCTACTAACGAATTTTCTCCTAGTTCGCTCTCCCTCACAATCTGAAGTAAGGTTGTCCGAATTATATTCGCATTTCTTCAGTTTTTTTTGTGCCTTGTTGAGATCATCTGAAAAATTAAAAAACAAATATGTATAACAAATACCCAGAACCACACCACAACTCTTTAAAATTCTTTTGAAAATATAAACTTAATGAAACAAAACTAAATCACGCACCACATTCAAAAAATATTCTTTTTACTCCAGACAACTTCCAATTATGTTCATTTGGTTCTTCACATAGTGTGAGAGCCCTATTGAAAGCAGCACTCGTTCTGTATGGTGGCCACAAAACATTCTGCTTCAAAGGGGTGAACCAGGAAGAATGAACCAAACCTATTAAACCATTTTCGGAAAATTCTACACCCACAAATGCCATTGTTACTATAAAACTACAAAATAAAGGTCAAAACTCATACCACTGCTAAATACCAAGTTAATAAAAATGCATAAAATCTACTTCTATTTGAGACAAACAAGGTAAATCATAGCACTACAAATATAGCCATTTAAGTCAATGTATGAAGTTAAGACATATGGTTTATTGAGTTTCTTCATCTATTTGAGCGCTAAAATTTTGGAGGCAATTTATTCAATCAATACCTCCAATTGGCTATTTCCCAATCATAAATGTTTCGCTTGAAACATGAAAATTATAACTGAATAAAATTAAGAATTGAGAAATTGAATTATTATTTTCGACCATACATGCCATAACCTTTAACCAGATATATTCAAATCCAAAAATATAAATAACTATAGTAATTATTATACTTACCACAATGGAACAACAGAAAAACTAAAAACACTAATAGCAGCACCGCAGATCATCTAACTATTATTAAATAAAATATATATTCATAATAAAATATATAATCATAATAACCAAGCCGGTTTATGATTAATATAAAATGGTCGTTCGTTGTGGATGGCGGGTTGTCATCATCATGTTGGCTAGCGGCGCAAGCGCATACGCGTTACCTTAGTAGATCCCGCCAATTATAAATTTTTATAGGAAGTTTCTTAAAAAAAATTATATATAGATATTAGATAATATTATAGGTTTTGTTTAAATACCATATAAAAAGATCTCAATTTTTTGGACTTAATAAATAAAAAAATGCTGGAATTTTCAGTGTCATGGTTGTTTATTATCGAAAATAGCCTAACAAAATAATTACATTAGTCACAAAATAAAACAAATGAAATATATCTGATTTTTTCAGATGAGTTATCACTAGATAGTCTCGTCATTATGACGTGACAAGATGTCGTGTTATACACGTCAATTATTTGACGTTATTATCACGTCGATTTTTGGTGGTCTCAGTGTTTTCGACCAGTGATCACCAAATGTTGACGTCATTATGACGTGCCCTTGCTAGCTGGGTCTTAGCACAGCGGCTGTATTCCTCAAAGACAAATCAGGCAATTTAATCAAAGCACGTGCATTGTTAGACTCGGGTTCTCAATCAAATCTAATAACCTCTGACCTTGCGCGAAAATTAAATATCGGTACTACCAAAATAAACTTACCAGTGATCGGTGTTAATCAGGTTACTACTAATATCACAGAGCAATTAAATATTGATATAATTTCAAGAGAAAACAATTCTTTTCAACAAAATGCTACATTTTTAGTTATAAACCAAATAGCGGGTAATATTCCAAACTTCAAAATCGATTGTCAACATTTAAATATACCGAAACGAAACACATTACTCTTGCGGATCCAGAATTCGATAAATCCGCCAAACTGGATATTCTCTTAGGCGCAGGTGTCTTTTGGGATATTTTAGCGGATGGGCAATTTAAGCTCGGCGACGGTAAACCGATACTTCAGAAAACATTATTTGGATGGGTCATATCGGGACCCATATATCAAAATTATTCAATTCAAAATAACAGTAGTAATACCATATCATGTAATTTAATCACAACTACGCTTGAAAACGCAATTGAGAAATTTTGGAAAATCGAGGAATACCAAGACGATAACAAAACCAAACGGACGATTGAAGAAAAACAATGCGAAGAACATTTCCTAAAAACAATTCAGCGGACCGAAACTGGCAGATTTCGTGCGACGTTGCCAGTTCGCGAAGGTGTAGGCGATTTGGGGAATTCGAAGATGAATGCGATTAAAAGGTTTCACAAATTAGAAAGTAAACTGATCAATGATACAGTCATACGTCAACAATATTCGGAGTTCATGAGGGAATATGAAAAACTCGGGCACATGACCAAGGTGCCGACGTGGGCAACGGAAGTGGATGGAAAGGGAGTTTTTTACCTACCACATCATGGTGTCGTGAAGGATAGTGCAACCACTAAACTACGAGTGGTGTTCGATGCATCCGCCAAAACAGGAAACGGTATTTCGTTGAATGATACGCTAATGGTGGGTCCTACAATACAGGAAGATCTTTTTGCTATCATCATTCGTTTTAGACAACACAATGTAGCAATGGTAGCGGATATAGAGAAGATGTACCGGCAGGTGGAAATTGTAGAAGAGCAACGTGATTTACAGCGAATTATGTGGCGTTCGGATCCAAACCTGCCTCTAGAAGTCTACACATTAAACACCGTAACATACGGCACAGCTCCAGCTTCATTCATTGCTATACGATGCTTGCACCAACTCGCTTTAGAAAACAGTAAAAAGTACCCAGTAGCATCACAAGTAATAACTCGCGATTTTTATGTTGATGACCTCATCACTGGTACAGACACCATTGAAAATGCACAAATTTTGAGGCAAAACATCACCAACATTTTAGAAAGTGGATCCTTTCCTCTTCGGAAGTGGAAAACTAACAAACCAAACATTTTCAACGATATTAACAACATTTCAGATCTACCAGATCATTATCTATCAACCGATGACCAATCAAAAACTTTAGGGATGGTCTGGAACTCTCAATCAGACACGCTACATTTCAGCACAGATTCAATACAAATTGAAAATAACAATTTCACAAAACGCGAAATACTCTCCATAATTGCTCAGTTATTCGATCCATTGGGCTTGGTTGGTCCAGTAATTGTTAAAGCCAAAGTTATCATGCAAAAACTTTGGCAGCACAAAGTAGATTGGGATCAAATTGCTCCTTCACCAATAATTTCAGAGTTTATTCATTTACAAAAGGAATTACCTATTTTGGCTACAATTAAAATTCCTTGACAAATAACAGTTCCCAAAGCCAATATTATTGAAATTCACACTTTCAGCGATGCATCTACTATCGCGTATGGTGCGTGTTCATACCTACGAACTGTAGATAACTCCGGACAATGCTCTGTACGTTTAATTTGTGCTAAATCAAGAGTAGCACCTTTAAAGGTTGTCACGTTGCCACGCTTGGAGCTAAACGCAGCTTTATTAGCAACGAATCTGACAGCTAAGCTCATGGAGGCTTTTACTTGTCGTATATCTAACATTTTTTATTATACTGATTCAACCATCGTTTTATCGTGGTTAAATACGGAACCCGCACTTTTAAAAACATTTGTAGCAAACCGCGTAGCGGACATACAAGGAAAATCCAAAATCGAAAATTGGCAACATGTAAAATCCGAACATAACGCGGCTGACATCATCTCGAGAGGATCACTACCCAGTCAGCTGCTCGAATGCGACATGTGGTGGAACGGGCCATTCTTTCTAAGCAATCCTAATCGACCGGTCACGAATAATAATTTTTTACCACTCATTGAATTACCAGAGGTAAAAAATTCCGCGTTAACACAAAATGTAATTATAGCTGATAGTACGATATTCGAGAGATATTCTAATTTCGACAAATTAAACAGAGTCATAGCGTGGATTTTACGATTTAAAGGTAACACATTACGTGCAAAACATGATAGAATATACGGTACAAAACTCACAGTGCACGAATTAAAACTGGCAAAACAAAGTATTATAAGGGCAACGCAATCAGTGCATTTTGCGGAAGAAATAAAATGTTTAATTAAAAATAAACCGCTAAACGCTCATTCAAAATTGTTAACTTTAAACCCATTTTTAGATAGCGATCATTTATTGCGGGTAGGGGGGAGAATTGTCAATTCAAACTTTTCATTTGACAAAAAATTCCCTTACGTCATACCTCATAATGGTCACGTCACGCGCCTTCTAATCGAAAGAGAGCATACATTATTATTACACGCTGGTGCTCAAGCAACTTTGGCCTCTTTCAGAAACAACTTTTAGCCATTGCGGGGTAAACGAATTGTCAAAAAGATTTTACATCAATGTATAACTTGCTTTCGAGTAAAGCCTCGCTCTTACAATGAAAAAATGGGAAACTTACCTAGCGTACGCTTCGCACAAGCTAGACCGTTTTTAAGCAGTGGCATCGATTACGCGGGGCCATTTTCGGTCAAGGAAGTTAAGCACAGAAATAGAAAATTTATAAAGGCATATTTGTGTATTTTTATTTGCATGACTACCAAGGCTGTGCATTTAGAGGTAGCAACTGATTTAACTGCAAATTCGTTTCTAAACGTCCTCAAAAGATTTGTTTCACGGCGCGGTCTATGCAGTGATATATATTCTGACAATGGGGGATGTTTCGTTGGAGCAAACAATGATTTGCGATCGTTCCTAAAAACATTAGAACAAGACAATTCATTTTCTACATTTTGTGACACACAAGAATTCGGTGGCATTTTAACCCTGCGAACAGCCCGCATATGGGTGGTTTGTGGGAATCGGCTGTGAAATCGGCCAAATATCATCTAAAAAGAGTGATAGGTCTAAACTGCTTGTCTTTGGAAGATTTTACCACCCTATGCATTCAGGTGGAGGCCACTCTTAATTCTAGACCTCTCATCCCATTAACCGATGATCCCAACGACGTTTGTCCTTTAACTCCCAGTCACTTTTTAATTGGCGACGTGTTGAAGGCCATACCTCAATCAAACGTTCAGCAAATACCAGTTAACAGGCTATCAACGTATCATGCACTGCAGCAAATGTATCATCATTATTGGCGACGTTGGTCTTCCGAATACGTCTCAACTTTGCAGCAACGTGTAAAGTGGAAAACTGCAAGTAAAGAACTTCTCAATATAGGAGCTCTCGCCTTATTGAAGGATAAGAATTCGCCGCCATTGTATTGGGCTTTAGCTCGCATTGTTAAGCTGCATCCAGGCAGCGATGGCATCACTAGAGTAGTTACCCTCCGTGCGAAGAATGGAATCCTGAGGAGGGCGGTGTCAGAAATTTGCGTCCTACCCATAGACGTTTAAAAAGTGTTTCTTAGTGATTGACATTTATTTTGACATTTTACTTTTAAGTTGTTTGAAAACACATATAAATTTCATAATTTTTTATATTATTTGTCGTTTGAAAGTCGAGCCTTTCAAGGAGGCCGGTATGTTTAACCATTTAATGTATATATTTAAATTATGTTGAGTGCGCTACTGAACTTGGCACATGCGCCTACGTAGAGTAACCGGGCTTGCGCAGAAGAAGACAGACATCAATCATCAAGGAGCCACGAGGCCAACAGCGTTTTTTGTTCAGGCACACAAAGCATTTGTACAATAAAGTGAAAATCGAAACAAATCGTTTTATTGTGCTTCTCACATTGTATACAGTCCACTTTAAAACATTTTCAATCAAGATCTCCAACCAAGACCTTGCTTTCCAACTTTTTTTGCGGACATTATTAAAACGATTTTGTCCCTAATGTTCAAAAACAGCGCTATCTGTAGAATAAACTATGGCACAGACTAAAAAATAACACCGAACACAATAAATCACACTATCTACTGAACAACGAATAATACTAAATGCTGAATGTCCGATGTTCGTTCGGTTATGCATCTGACCATAAGCGCAAATTATTTATAATATTACCGTACTTTCCTTCCTAAGTAAAGGCTTGGCAATATCGAAGAGAGGCTCGGGATGGTAATAGATCCATGTATGGAGTGTAGAGAAGGAGTAACATCTCTTATGGACGGTACGTTTAAAATATGGTCTGAATTCTGTAGGGATAATACGTGGCGCTGATTGTACTATGAGATTGAGATCTGCAGTTAAACACTTACTATATCTGAAACTAGCTTCAGATTCTATAAACTAACGAAAACAGAATATTATGTAGGTGGTGAAAAGAATTAAACAACGTTTAAAAATATTAAAAAAATAGTAAAAAAATCATGGTGAAAACTTGTTGTATTTCTGGATGTATAAGTGGTTCTTTAAAAGATTGTGGTATTCGTTCATCTCAAAATATAAAACAAGCAAGTCTCTTTGGAATACCAAAGGTAAGTCATGTTTGAATCTCTTAGAAAGCAAAATTCATTCAAAATTGATATTTTTATATGACTATAACTATTATATTAGTTGCTAATGAAGTTCAATATTTTATTTTTATGAACCGAAATATTTTTTTTATTATTCTATTATTTTTATTGATCTAATTATATCGCTATAATTATTATATTAGTTACAAATAAAATTCAATATTTTATTTTAATCAACCAAAATGTTTTTTTTATACTATTTCATTATTGTTACATGATTCTACTTTTTTTTCATATTAGAATATATGTATTATCTAAACCAAATAAATAGCTAAATAATAAAGTTAATTTAACGAGATTCTGTTTTTCAAGCGAATACCCTCTATAATCAGCGCCACCTATTTTCCCATCAAAAATCAGCTCACATTTTTTAACCCAGAGATGTTCCTCCTTCTCTACACTCCATAGATCCATGGTTACGCGACGACTTACCTTCGAATTCTGATTTGGACCATGCGGCATTCGTGCAGCGTTGCGTCTATTTAGCACTTGCATTTCTATATGAAAAATACCGAACAATCGTAAAAAAACGCCAGTGTCACATAAATGGAATGGGCCTAAGAGAGAAGGAAATTATTGCGGACTTTGTCAGTTATGACGCGTCTGGCCTTTTCTTAGCTGATTTGTACTTTATACAATAAGTTTTTACATATATTTATTGTATTTAAATATTTGCCTCTATTATTCGATTCACTTCCCCATTTTGTTTTCTATTAGCATCTTGATTAGCCATTCGAAGTATTATCTGATGTGGAGTTGTCAGTATTGGTATTACCATTCGTTTTCTTAATGCTTCTTTTACACTTGTCAATTTGTCACTGTGCAATCCAATCAAACGAAGACTACGAAGAAGAAGAGGAGAAGCAAGAAGTAGAAGAAGAGAAGGAGGACGAAGTATAAGGAGAATAGCAGAAAAATACTTTTGAGTGGCGGTGTCGTGATTTTTAAAAAAATTTTCTATCGGAATTCAAATTTCCGTTCTAATTTTTGTAAAAATTTGTTAATTTTCTCAATAAAGTTTGTTGAAAAAATCCTATTTTTTAAATTTAAATAAATTTCAATAATAAATCATTTTTATGCCCCTTTCCGTCAATTTGATGCCCAATTCCATTTGGCACAAAAATTTCAAAAATATGACTTAATTTATTATTCAACTATCAAGCCGATAATTTTTCTTATGTCTCAAGTCTATCAATTTCAATAAATTCCAATAAAACAACTTGAAAATAGCAATTTTTTTTCGCGTAATTTCGATGCATAAATCAAAGATTCTCAACATTTTTTTAGAATATTGTTGTGTATCGTAAAAAGTATAGAAAAGAAAAACAGCAGTGAGCGAAGAATTACTTAAACTAAAAAAATTTGATTCTTGTATTTTCTAAAATTAATATTCATCATAATAGAAGAGTGATAGTAAATTGACCAAATTTCGACTGGGAAAATGTGAAAACCAACCTGGAAAAATCGGGAGCAGACGAGTACTTGATTTTCAATTTCTACTGAACACCTATTTCAAGAAAAGTTGTGGATGTAACGGATAAAAGTATGAACAACTGTTGACTCGTTTTTCCTGAATTCTCTGTATCTGAGTTAAGAAGCTATGTGCATATCTATGTACTCTGCTTGGAATTGAAGGTAAAGTTATTCCAAGTTTCTCAGACAGAACTAAGACACCGAATGAGAACTCTTACGACAGAATAGAGTGCAGGAAAGCACATTCATTACTTCCTCTACCTTCCGTTGAACTATCAAGAGCTTCTAGAAGAGCGGGGAATGCAGGAAGTTGTTTCATTGAGGTCAACACTGCTTCGAGCATTTCTATACACCTTGTTTTACACAGTGTCTTTGAAAACTAAATTTACCTGGCTCAATTCAATCGGAGATATGGAAAGTTGCTGTATACTGCAAGAAGTTACATCTTGGAAATTCCGGTTTGGACTTTCTTAATTATTCCACTCATTTTCATCTGCCATTATTGTGAAAAACTCTAGACTTTTTTCGATTCGATTTACTTCAGCGCGAATTCTGAAGCTAGATTTACTATAAAATTTCCTTGGACGAAACAACTCCCAGTTGCATCTATAATTTCATGTTCTATATGATACGTTTTGGACACAACATGAAACCATCATTTAATAATTGGAATAAGCTTAATTGAGGTACAATCTGCGAAACGGTTTTTGTTGACAAAAATCTTGAAGAAGCCTATGGATATTTAGCGTCAGTGTGTGAAGTAACTTTTCTTAATTTCATAACTTTCCCATTTTCTGAATAATTCTCGTATTCAATGGCAAACAGAAACATTATCTAAATAGTTTTAGTTTGAAAATAACTAGGTATAAGACATCAATCAATCCAAAATATAAGTCGAATTCACTTTATTTACAATCCAAATTACAAATATAATGATATGAATATTCACTATCTATGGAAATTTAAATACCCGGATCTGATCGACGGTTATTGAACAAAGTCATAGAACATTCTAATCCCGGAGCTTTTGGCGAACATTATCTAATCAAAGTGTATTTCGAACTAGAGTTTCCATAAATAATCCAATTGTTTTATCCTAATTTCACAAAATCTGGTTACAATTGTGAGGAATCAGCGATCAATGTCCAATTTAGCGGAGAATCAATTGAACTACTCATATTATTGATTGTTATACTAATAGATGGAGTATTGTCAATATTCTCAGTAGTTCTAGAATCACTAATTTCATTTATTATTTATTCTGCTACTTTTTAATTTTTTTCTGTATCCTTATATTCTGCTTGATTGCGATTGGTTTTTTCTATCAGATCACCAGATGCAACATTTTCCTACAGACAAATTTAAAAATTACTATATTTAAAATTGGTATTTTCATCTTACCTCTTCATTCGCAAATTTATCCTCAAAACCACTTGATGAAGGACTGGCTTTTCCACTACATTCAATTTGTGATTGCTCTTCTTCTAATATACTTTCCGTTGTTAAATTGATCATTAGAGCTGTACGCAATAGCAGAACATTGTAAAATAAAGTGTTACGACAAACCTGCTAATTTAAAGAAGACTACACTGTTCATATTCCTTTTATTATTCCAAGTCCAGATGATAATTTTGTTTTTTCTTTTGCTGTAAAAACGACATATTTGTCTTCTGAGTAGAAAGGTAGAGGATTAAGTTTTAATAAACGAAAGACAAAGAGTTATTTTCTTCTATTTTTTTTTCAAAATGTATATATTTTGCATAGAATAAATCTTTTAATTTAATCATGACAACGTTAAGTTCTGTAGATAGAATTGGTCACAACATTACGCAGGCAAAACTCAAAGTTATAAAAGTTTTACATTTGTTTTTCTTATGACGGCGAAACGAGGAGATGGCCGAACCAGAATTTGTTGCGATTATCGAAAATTAAACAAAAATATAATACGCGATAGATTTCCACTTCCCCTTATTGAAGATGTCCTAGACAGCTTACAGAGAGCAAGGATATTCAGCACCCTTGATTTGAAAAATGGATTTTTTTCATGTACCTGTTGAAGCAAGAGCACAAAATATACTTCTTTTGTAACGCCGATTGGTCAGTACGAGTTTATGAAATGTCCATTTGGAAGTAGTAGTCAAGCAGTTTTCCAACGATTCATCGCTCATGTCTTCAGGGAGTTGACTGCAGGAATGTACGTTATATACTACATGTTATCATCTTGAGTGCGAACGAAGAAGAGGGGATAGAGACAGCTGCAGAATATGGACTAGAAATGAAAAAGAAAAAGTGTCAACTGTTGAAAACCGAGGTAAAATTTTTAGGATACATAGTAAGTGACAAACAAGTCCCAATCATAACTACACACCTATGCAAATATACATAGTTATTGAGCATTCTTTTAGCAGCGATCTAGTGACGATTCGAAGCTTCACCGGATATACTACATGAGTAGAAAGACGACCCCTGCAGAGATGAAGTATACAAGCTATGAGCTCGAAATACTCGCCATTATTAAAAGTGTGAAGAAATTCCGAATCTACTTGCTAGGAACGAAATTTAAAATAGTTACAGACTGTAATGCATTCATAAAAACCATGGAGAAAAGGGACCTTACAACAAGAATTGCACGATGGGCCCTAGAAGAATTTCAGTATGAAATTGAGTATAGACGATGTAGGCAGATGGCGATAAAAAGGATTTTGACTACCGAAGAGTATGAAGATTTTTATTTAGAGCATGATATATTGTATAAATACGATAATGGATTAAAATTACTTGTCATTCCAAAGAACATGCAGACTTAAAAAATAATAATAAAAGTCCACGAGATAGGAAATTTTTGAAAGAAAAAAACACAAGGAGTAGTAAACAAGGAATTTTACATACCAAGACTAAAAGACAAAATAGAAACGATTAAAAATAACTGTATACCTTGTATATTATGGAATAAAAAGGAAGGAAAGAAAGAATGAATGCTTCATCCTATACAAAAACTAGAAGGTCCGCTAGAGACGTATTACGTCGACCAAATAGGACCAATAAAGTGAACAAAAAAATTATCAGCACATTTTTGTGATAGTTGATGACTTTTTCAAATTTGTGTGGCTTTATCCAACAAAATCAACCACGACGAAAGAAGTGACATGTTGTCTTGAAAAATAGCGTAAAATATATCACTTCGTCCTGTACGAAAGAAAGAAGGAATGCTTCATCCTAAAATCAACAAAATCAACGACGACGAAAGAAGTGATATGTTGTGAGCGTAAAATATTTGGAAACCCGTCAATGATAATATCTGACAGAGGATCCGCGTTCCGTTCTGAAGAATTCGAATTATATTGCCGAGAAGAAAATATTAAACATGCGTCAACAACTTGGTAATGGACAAGCGGAAAGGGCAAATAGGACCCTTATACCAATCTTAACAAATCACAGTTTTGAAGAGCCAGGAAAGTGGTACAAATACGTTGACAAAGTACAGACTGCCTCTAATTCGACCTATCAGCGTGGCATAACTACCACACCCTTTGAAGTATATACATCTGATCCAAAATTAAAGAGAAAATTTTTAGATCCACACGAAATTGTTAAGGTTAAAGAAAATGATAGATATGACGTTGTTAAAATCGGAGATCACGAGGGACCCAATCGAACGACAACATGCGCTGAATATATAAATCCATGGGTCAGCTATGAAAGAGACGATTCCGAGGCGGATTCTGAGCAGAATGGCCCAATGTAGGATCGAGATTATTGCTCTACTCCATCCTACGGCGAGGCGCAAATTCTGTAATAACAGTGTTTTCTTTCTAACCGTCGCTTTAAGCAGAAAAGAACCCTAGACAACCAAGAAAATCATTTAGTTATTTATTGCGTTATGCAGTTCTGTGGTGATACGAGGATGTATTGAAAAATTCTTAGCCTACTATAAAACCAAACAAAATTTCAATGACAAAATATTTTATTACGCAACAAGACCTCCACACCTTTTATTACCTCATCGTTGGGAGAAAATTTACGACCTATTGAACTTTTTTTCAGTTGAGTGATGAGTAATGTCGGATAGTAATCTCCAGTTATTGTTCTACCCTTATTAAAAAAATCAATCATGATTACTCCATGGCAATCCCAAAAAACTGGAGCAAGAACTTTTCTAGCACAATTTTGAACACGAAACTCCTTAGGTCTGGGAAAACCAGAGTGTCGCCATTCCATCCATTGTTGCTTTGTTGTCATAAACTGTATCGATATTTTCGAGGACTGACACAGGGCTGGCCTTCCCGATCGGTCATCATCTTCAATGGAAAATTTACCTCGTAAATCTGCTCACCTATTAACGCTTCTAAATACAGGTACTTGATGATGGCTCGATACTCCAATTTTTCGATTTTCACATTTTCGGTGGACATATTTTTTCTTTCAATTTATTGCGTAACTCTGGTTTACGTTTTTGACGTAAAACTTAACACTGACACTTTTAATAAGTTATTGTTCGGTATGCTATGGTAACGCAATATTTTGTTTATGCATGGAACTGGTCTAGGCTACCAACTTATAAATACATCGCCGTATAGTTCAAATCGGGGAAGACAATAACCCCCCCACTTTGGGATTCTCAAATATTTGAGGTTACCTACTCCAAAATAACGTTTTCATCACTTTAGGGTTATGTAACACACAATACCAATTTGTTGGGGTTTATCTAAGAGATACAAAAATTTTAAATTGTTCACAATATCCAGTACAAAATGAGTAATTACTGAACTTACCACTGAATTTGAAAATTGTTCTAAATCAGTCTGAATTATTATAGCTAGTATTTCCTACAAGAAATAATCCATTGATAATTTGCAGTTATTACAAATACCAAAAACAGTTGAATCACCTCTTCCTGTAGTTTTTTGTATCTTTCGACCAAATGGATCAAATTCCATATTTTTTTCAATGCCTTTAGTGAGTTACTAATTCAATTAACTAACCATTTGAAATCAAATTATACGCGGTAATATCTTTTGTTTTGTACAAAACACATAGAAACTAGAGAACATCGAAACAGGCGTCATACAGTGTAATAGTGAGTGTGCGTGGTAGTAGTAGTAAATGCAGCACACAAATTGTTCTCACGTATTTTATGAAATAATCATCACTTTTCCCCTTTTGTTCACTATCATCATCTTTATTAGCCATTCGAAGTATTATCTGATCTGGAATTGTCAGTATTAATATTGTCATTCGTTTTCTTAATGCGTATTTGACACTTCTCAATTTGTCACTATGCAATCCAATCAACCGTTTATTCCATAATTATATACAGTGAAACTTGGTTAAGTGAGACATCAAGGGGCCTGCACTGTCGTTTCACTTATAGAGGTATTCCACTTACCCAGTGTCTCAGATATACAGGTATAAATAAATATCTGTCTCATTTACATAGGGTTCCATTAATAGAGGTGAGAATACAGGTTCTTTCAGTTATACAGGTTAAATTATTAAATAAAATAAAAGAACGTGTTATGTGTGTAAATGAGTTTTAACACCTTTGAAACATCGCGGAGATTTGGATTTTCCGATTAATAGGATAGGCAACTTTTCAGTTCCTGACATGTTAGCAACTAGAAGTATTGTAATGCGCTCTTTACCGAGTTTTCCGCCATGACAAGACTCACCTTTTAAGGTAAAAGTTTTATCGGTTAGACACTTGTAAAATAAACCCGTTTCGTCTGCGTTCAAAATATCATCAGCAGAATAATTGCGTAATAGAAGTGGTAGGTCTTCAATCCATTGGCTACATTTGTTAACATCAACAGCGTTACTTTCTCCACAAATTGCTTTGAAAACTATACCGCTTCTTTTCTTAAACCCTTCCATCCAACCATTGCTGCTACAAAAATTATGAATATCGAGCCTTCGCGCGAAATCTTGTGCCTTTTCTTTAATCATCGGTCCACTTACCGGAACGTTTTTGTTACGAAGTTGCTTGACCCATGTTAGCAAACACTGTTCAAGTTCAGGATATTCTCATAAACGTACACGTTTTAGTTTTCCTTGTCCTTCAGAACATTGTGATTCAATTTTATGTTTACTCTGAACTATTCTACAAAGAGTAGATTTTGGCACATTAAATTCGGCACAAACTTCTTCGCGTGTCTTCCCACTTTCATAAACGGATATTAACTTCAGTTTTTCACGTAATGATAACGATTGTAGCTTTCGTTTTGGCATTTTTCAAATAAACATCTGTATGATAGTAAAGCGAAACTAAAACTGAAGGTAATTGAAGCTCAAAATTTGTACTTACGTACTTGAAATTATGTGTGGAATTTGTGGGTAGAATAAGAATGAGTAAACAAACAATGTTATCTCAGTTACAGAGGTTTATGCATATAAAATTTACTCGCTATCTCAGTTATAGAGGTAACTATGATGATAAATCGAAAGAACAAATCCCAGATATAGAGGCTTACCTCGTCCCACTAACAGAGGTAATTCAGTGCCAAAGTGTTAGGACCTCAGCATGAGTTCCAGTTATGGAGGTTTCTCACTTATCCAGGTCCCACTTAACCGAGTTTCACTGTATATTCAGATTTGAGATCATTATTGAAGGTATCTAAGGCTCCATTTTCCGATTCTTTTTCATACTTATACAATTCGAAATTATGTATGATTGTACCATTCAAGTCCAGAAAGAAATCATGCTCATTTACGTTTCAAACGATAAGCATTTTTACTTCTTGTCAACATCATTTTCCTCATCATGGCTCTTCACATTATAATTGTTACATAAGATAGCATTAGATGGCTAGTGTATGGTCTCCTATCAACTACACATGACCACTAGGTGGCAGCAGAACGGACGTCAAGTAGAAACGTCAGTGGTACTCCTGCGCTTATCAGAGATATTGTAAAACATATATAATTCCTTAATAAAATAGTATTCAATAAGTTCTGACTATAATTTAACAAGTTATAAAACATGTAACATGGTGTCAGGTGAAATCACGCCAAGAAGATAAAAGGTGGAAATAAGACACAAATTAATAACAGTAGCTAGAGGTTAATAAACTCTGCCACACACTGATAGAAGCTTGCCGAGACCGAGTAGAAACGCGAAGATTTCACGTAGAGCAGTAATTTAATATTATAAAAAGAAAATGTCAACATTTAAACCACCATTAGCTTTAGTGTTTGATCAAAATACAAGTCAAAACTTTACAAAATTCATAAATAGTTTCAAAATATACATGAAAGCATCTGGCTATGACAGTAAAGATGATGAAATGAAGATCGCTATATTTTTGAATAATGCTGGTGAAGATGCTCAAGAGGTATTTCAAACCTTTAAATATGATAATGTTGGAGATGAAGAAAAATATGATTAGGTTATAGAAAAGTTTGAAAGTCACTGCATGCCCTTTAAAAATGAGACATTTGATAGATTCAAGTTTAACACGCGCTGTCAGCAAGAAGGGGAAGCCTTTGATAACTTTCTTACGGCAATAAAAAAATTAGCAAAGCCTTGCAAGTTCGCAACATTGCATGATTCTCTGGTAATAGATAGAATAGTAGCTGGTATATTAGATGCAGAGGTACAAGAAAGGCTCTTCAGAGTGAAAAATTTGACTCTGTCAGGCAGAAAACATATGTAGATTCTCAGAAGCAAGTAAAAAGCAAGTTCATAATATAAGAGGGAATGCAACACAAGTGGATGCAGTCAAGAAGCATTATCAATCTTATAGCAGTAGCAGTGCATACGAGTGCTTCAAATGCAAGACAAAACATGGTCCCAGAAACTGTCCTGCCTTCGGGAAGACCTGTTCAGTATGTAAAAAGCCAAATCATTTCGCAGTGGGCTGCTATAATAGGCAGCAATTTAAAGGTAAGGAAAAGATTAGAAGTAAGAAGAAAACGCATGAGGTTGAGAAGAGTGGGTCAGAGAATAGCAGTAACGAGGGAGAATCAGACACACCATATTTAGATTCAGTGACACTTGACCAGGTGAAGTTTAAGAATAAGAATATTTGGACTGAGAATGTATTAATAGATAACGAGTACATTACTTTTAAGATAGATACGGGTGCGAATTGTAACTGTTTGCCCATAAAGTTTGTTAGGAAGATAGGAGCAGAGAATAAAATAGTAAAAAATAGACTATCGTTGAACACATATGGTAATAATAAAATAAAAGCTAAGGGGTATGTAATATTAGATTGTATGGTAAAAAGAAAATTTTCTAAAATTAAATTTATTGTTGTTGATTGTGACAGTATGCCTATCTTGGGATTAAACACCTGTTTCAAGCTTGAATTAATAAAACAAGTTAGTGAAGTTAATAATAAAAATAATTTTTTAACAAAAAATTCTGAGGTTTTTGGGGGTACTGGAAAAGTACCATATAAATATAAGATAGTACTAAAACAAAATGCAGTTCCATATTCTAGTAACTGCAGAAGGGTGCCAGAAACATTAAAACCAAAATTAAAGAAGGCACTAGATGGTCTTGAAAACAATAATAATAATATTGTGATTATACAAAAACCAACAGGAGCATTAAGGATATGCCTAGAGCCTTTCTTGTATCTCTGCATCTAATACACCAGCTACTATTCTACCTCTTACCAGAGAATCATGCAATGTTGCGAACTTGCATGGCTTTGCTAACTTTTTTATTGCCGTAAGAAAGTTATCAAAGTCTTCCCCTTCTTGCTGACAGCGCGTGTTAAACTTGAATCTATCAAATGTCTCATTTTTAAAGGGCATGCAGTGATTTTCAAACTTTTCTATGACCTTATCATATTTTTCTTCATCTCCAACATTATCAAATACAGGAAAAAGATTTACCAGAAGAAGTTTATATTTGTGGATCTCATTTCAAAGCAGACAATTTTCAATGGAAGAAAATCCTGAAAAAATATTTTTGAAAAAGAATGTGTAATTGATAAAAGAATTAGCTTATTTACAAAGAATATTGTTTTCCGGCAAAAAGTTATGTTAAATTTGGGGATATTAAACCGGGTACTTCTTAGCAGTGTTTAGACTTAACATCTGAAAGGTATTTATTGTCTGTTGGAAAAATGTTGTTAATGCATACTTATTGCTGATTTTGTAGTTTACATCAGTCTGAAAGATCCGCTTCATCCAAATTTTTAGAAATTTAATTATTTCACTCACCTGAAACTTTAAGTGCTTCTAAAAGTATTGATAAATTTGCCACTCAGAAAGCCAGAAAGATTATTTTATAATTAGGTAATTATAATGATTAGGTACCTAGTCTCTAAACTGTAGAACAACTGATTGATATACTTTTCGTTGAGTATTGAGTTGGTACATTTTTATGCAAAGGTGATAATATTGTTTGTTTTTAATTTGATGAAGTATTTTGTTGGTATTATATAAGCTGGCCAAAAAAATGAAGTTTTCAAATTTTATTTGCATTTTTACTCATGAATCACTTCTTCACAACGATGTGACGTAGGAATACGATAAAAATATGTAACTATCTAATCTATTTTTTCCATAAAACTGAAAAACGACAAAACTACAGATTAACTATCAAGTTAAAGGTATTTGACCTTGAACAGAAAAAGAATATACAATTTTTGAGTATCCTATTCTGTAGTTTTGTAAGTAACTAATTTAACCATATGACTGGAATAGGGAAATATAAAAAGCTTTTCTAAAAATTAAAACTAAGACTAATACGTCACTTGAACAATATCTAAACACTCAAAAATATTTCACTCCAACAAATCTATTCAAAATGCTTTCTCAGTTTTTAGTGAACAAAGGCAGCCATTTTATCGCAAACGAATACAGATACATAGCGATGTTGCCTAGCTTATATATTTTCATAAACTTTTTCATCAAAATTATTTTCTTGGTCTTGAAAATATTTTTATTTAGGAAAATAACGATAAACCTTCAAGGAAAAAATCATGTCTAGTTAAGATGTATCAGTATAATTCCGCAATACCGTCAATATCCAGTGTCAGTCAGAGCACTGAATGAAAACGTTAGCCCTCCAAAAAAGAAGAAAGTACTTAAAATTTGGGTTGCAAACTTAACTTTCATAGCTATTATGGTTGAGAGAGAATGAAAAAAAAAAATCTATCTGCTCAGTAACCATCACAAAAAGCCGTTACATTGTTTTCACCTTTGTATTGATAAATTTCGCAAATCATGCAACTTGGAATTTCGTCGAAATGGTCCAATTAGAACTCTGGTTAGCAAAAAGATATCGAAACAAATTATATATCGTTAAAAAATCTTCACTCTAGCGATGTTTACAAAAAAAAACAAAAGCTTCCTATCACCTTTACTTTTTTTTAAACGCATAAATTGTTAGAACAATATGAATATTTAAGATACATTACATACTGTGAAAGTTATGAAGTTATAACTTCTTGCATAAGTTGAAATAAGAAGAGACATGGAAATCAGGAAAATGGAAGAAAATATCTTGTTTAACAATTCAGAAATTTTCAAAGTAAAATTTGATTGGATGTCAGTAATTTACAAAAATTTTTTGTCATAATAGTATAGCAAGTCAGCAATGTAAAAAATGAGATCGGGAGTTTTTATGACAGCTATATATGTTATTAAGGAATCAATCCGATGAGATTTAAACACGAAAAAAAAAAAGGATTATGATGCAATGAAGTGATAAACTCCACTTTAGTCATGAAAATTATGAATTTTGATCTTCTGCATTAGAAGATAATCTATAAAAAATACATCGAGGGAAAAAGAAGACATGTACTAATAAAATTAAATGGAGTAACAGAAAGAGGCATATTCAAAATTATACTTATCTACAATTATTCTATATATCTCATAACAGTAAAGGGTGACATAGAGTTGAAAAGCTAAGAAAAAATGTGTGAAAACATTTAGAAATACATATAATTAATATCAAATAGATACCTTCCATACGATAGCTGTAAGCCTACATTTTGTAGTTTAGGACTTTTTTTGAAAATAATACTGTACCCTTTTCGTTCTTTCAACGTTTTTGCTTCTATTAGAATGATTTGATAACAATATACTTTCAACTGGTTGTTGAGGAGATAAAAAAATAAAACATAAGTGTGTGGGTATGTGTCAGTAGAAACGGCATTACCTCACCCAATTCAAACAAACATGTTTCTTGAATATTCAACAACTTTAAAATACCTTTGACATGGAGTACAATAAACCATTAAGTTGCATTAAAATGTATTTGCTAAGCTAAATTTACACTCACCATGTCATATGCATGCAGGACTTTTCAAGAAAATTCTTCATTAATCATTCAGTTTCATTGGCAGATATAGTGTTGAATTTGTACAAAGTGATTAAAGTAGTGAAATGGTAAGTGACTTGAAAGTTCTTATTTAAAAACTGGTAAGACAATAATTGGAAATAATTATGGAAACATGACATTGCTAAAGTTATTTTTTTCAGACTAGTATGAGATTTTCAAGGAAAGTCACCTAAAATACTTAAGAAACTATATGATTTTATATCAAATATTGTTGAGCAACTACCAATTATTTTGATAAAGAGTAAATTTATTGGAAAAATGTTAATATTTAGAGAAATATCAATTCATTGGCAACATTTTTCATCAATTCGTTGTAAACTACAAGTTACTTATTCTTCACAATTGGGGTAGAGTTTCTTTAAAGAATTTAACCAAACAAAAATTACTCAATATATTATTTTCTTACCTCAGAAATATGAATAAAACAAGTAAGATGGGTCAGAACAATACGAGGATCTTTTCTATCACATATTTATTGTGCAGAAATACCACAGTTCACTTGAATGATCTTTATCTTGCAATTCCATAAGGTAGGTACTGCAAAGCTACTAAAGGTCCTCATGTGAATCCATCCAAACGCTTCTATTAAATCAATCATTATATATAGGTAAATATTTAAAAAAAAAAGTGTTGTCGGGGATTGTTTTATCAAATTTCCAAAAATTTTACCTAAATGATAAAATCACTGCAAAAATCTTCAAAACCGGGTGGATGCGGTTCTCTAGTTGCTACTTCAATAAACTAATTCTTTTTTTGTAACTGGACTTTAAAAGACATTACAATACAAACTTCCAGGCCCAGTTCAGATCAAGCTACCATTGAGGAATTGGTGAATATGTTAGAGTATGTACAATTCTTTTTTATTAGAGGCCATTTTGGTAAATAAGAAATCACGCTCCTTTACCTAAAAATAAATTATTAGTAAACTACTTCCAATATTGGTGTAACGCTTATACTTGTTATTAAAAAATATATTCAAATACTTGCCAACATCTTAAAAGCATTTAGCTTGTTTAAATCATATTCATCAACATAAAACATTGTGGTGTGTATGTGAGCGTTTTCAAATACACAAGTACGTAAAGGTATATTAAGTTCAAAACTCTGACATCAATAAGATGATGATTATGATGACAAAATCAGATGAAAGAATACGACATGCAATATCAAATTACTTAGTTAAAGGTGTAGAAAATGTGAGAAATAATTGTACATACCTACTATAAGAATCAAAATTTTAAAAATATACATTTTCAATCAAAATTTACTTCATTACTTAAACTGTATTCACCTAATCTTCACGTATAAAACTTAAACATAAATAAGTTTTCCGACTAGATACCAATTCTGATCCTATCATTATAATGAATTACGAAGTTTTTTTGTTTGAAACTTTGGTTTACTTTGACCTTGGACGAATAAAAAATGAACCCAGCTGACATGTTTGAATATAATTGAAGCCAACTTACAGTAAACCTCAATGTTGTCAAATTTTACAATTTATTTATTAGCTGGATGCATGTTACGTTTCAAAAATATTTATTCATACATCGTAATATTATTAAAAATCTATAAGAATCTGGCTCTAGTTCTCACTAAATATGTAATTTGATCCGTTTGGTCGAAAGATACAAAAAACTACAGGAAGAGGTGATTTATAAGATATCAACTGTTTTTGGTATTTGTAATAACTGCAAATTATCAAAAGAGTATTTCTTAAAGGAAAGACTATCATTACTTTGACTGAAATAGAACAACTTTCAAATTCAGTGGTAAGTTCAATAATTACTCATCTTGTACTGGATACTGTGAACAATTTGAAATTATTATTATTATAATTATTTTCTAGTTTATGGTCTTTGAAAAATAGCAATTGAATGCTCTCAAATTTTTTCGATAATAATATAATGGGATTCGTATAGAACTGCTTTTGTTACTTGCCATTTTTCTTGATTAAAAAGTTTCTTATAATGAAAAGTCACATTATTAACAGAAGTTAATTTGAAATTAGAATTTTCTCTATATAGAAAGATTGTTTTCGAGTTGGTATAATAGTGTTCGTTTCTATAATTGATCTTCACTCAGATTTTTTTGTAATCCATTTACTTAACACACTTTATCTGTCTTGATTAAACTTTCCAATGAATATGTAACCAACTCCTAATTTTGATGTGAGGACAAAAATAATTATTGAAAAATGTGAAGTTATTTTGGTTTTCTAGAAAATTCCAGTGTAACAGATTTTGTATAGAAATTTTAAAAGTTTTCAGGTCGGTCTGGTGAAAACATCCAAAGCGACCAACATGGATTTTGAAATATAGTTATAGAATTGTTGATGCCATTGAATTTGAAGAAAATTTGTCAGGTTTTCATTTACAAACGCTTTTGAAAATTTTTTAAGATTTATACATCATAGAAATGCATAACTCAATAAATAACTTGATATTAATGAAGATGCAAGAGCCAGGAAGTGTATAGAAAAAGTGAGAAAATTTGTTGATTTAAGTCCAAATTCAGAATCAAATAACAATACTGAAGCAAATGTAGTGGAAAAGCCAGTCCTTCATCAAGTAGATTTGAGGATGAAAATACCAATTTTAAATATAGTAATTTCTAAATTTGTCTGTAGGAAAATGTTGCATCTGGTGATCTGATAGAAAAAACCAATCGCAATCAAGCAGAATCAAAAAATGGAGATATAAAGTTTTGGATAGGCTTAGAAGAGGAATAATATACTTTTGAGGACACACAGTTACTGAAATTATAAAATGATATGAATAGTTCAATTAGTTCAATTGCTTCTCCATCAAATTGGACATGAACGCTGATTCTTCACAATTACAACCAGATTTTGTGAAATTAGAATAAAACAATTGGATGATCTATGGAAAATAGAGTTCGAAATAAACTTTGATCAGATCCCGGAATTTAAATTTCCCAAGATAGTGAATATTCATATCATTATATTTGTAATTTGGATTGTAAATAAAGTGAATTTAACTTATATTGTTTAGTGATTGATGTCTTGTACCTTGTTATTTTCAAACTAAAACTATTTAGATGATGTTTCTGTTTGCCAATGAACACGAAAATTGTTCAGAAAATGGGAAAGTTTTGAAATTATAAAAAAGAAAAAAAAGATCGTTTTAGTTCCATAAAAGGTTATTAGTTTTTCAACTAGAAATATTCAGGCAATTTAAAAGAAATTTGCTTCAGTCTCAACAACTAAGCCCCGTAATGGTTCGTATTTCTATATCAAAATGAATTATTCATTGAGATCTCTCTGTGGTAAAACATTGTCGGTCAAATATAGAAACACCCTGTATTTACTAAGTTATATATAAAAAAAAAAATGATTTTTCAACAAACTTTATTGAGAAAATTAACAAATTTTTATCAAAAATTAGAACGATAATTTTTCCTTGAAATCACGACACCATCACTCAAAAGTATATTTCTGGTATTCTCCTCATATTTCGTCCACCTTCTTCATCCTCCTCTACTTCTTGCTCCTCTTCTTCTTCTTCGTAGTCTCCCGCCGAAGATTCCGTCTCATCACCCAACTTCGCACGTTTCTTCTGTTTACCGCCTCCATCCTCACTCGCGTATCTCTGTCGCTTCGTCTTTCTGGAAGATTTCGCATATCTATATATGAAGCTGTACATTTTCAGTCTGTCGAGCAGCTTCATTTCGACGGCTTCTTTAGCCTGTTTGACGGCTACGTCCATCCTGAATTTGAGTTTATTGAATTTATCGTTCAGCACAAGGTTATCGTCGATATTTTTCAAGAACGGTTTCAAATTTTCGGCCTTTACCCAAGATCTAGTCACCGCGTCGGAATCGAAAAATGTCACGTGGTAGTGCGTCTGTAAATAATCGTTAACCGTCAATACACAGTGTGACTAATTCCATAGATTGAATACCTTGTGTCATTTCAAGAATTTTATCGAAATATATTACGAAAAAATAATCGATTAACCACCCTGTATATGACCATCAGAATTTAAAAACTTAATATAAAAAATAATAAAACCTGTATATGAGTTTACAAATTTCCCACTCTCTACTCTCAATTGATAAAAAAAATCGCACTCTAAGGTAACTTGAAATTTATTTCGATTTTCACTCCAAATGAAATATTGGAATAAGTAAAAAAATCACCCTGTATATAAGGTAACTTAATAATTTCGATATTAAAACAAAATCATCCTGTACGTTTCATGAACTAAAAAAATGGTACTACACTAACCTAATGAAAGTGACCAAGAGAAATATTAGACTTACCGGTTCTAAGGAATCTTTCAAGCAAAAATAATTTTCGATATCAGGATCATCTTCCACCATAGCCGGCCACCATGGATAACCTTCGATTTTCGCCCAGACGATGCTACCCGCGTTATATTTATTAAATATCATCAGCTCCTTTTCTTTATCGTCTATCGATTCTTCTTTGATTTCGCATCTATTATACCTCCCATCTGGATTCATCCAACAATACCATTTGTCAGATAGATCCAGGGGATCTTTCACGTCGGGTAGGTATCTATACTTGTCGCAAGAGTCGCAATACACGTAGAGACCGACGTTTCTAAATTCTTGAAGTGATCTCATTTTCTCGTAGAAGCTCTCGTTCGAAAAGTTCATATGTTCCTCCTCTTTCACATCTTTTCTGTTTAGAACTTCCTTGGAATTGGCGTCGCTACAGTTCATTGGTGGTGGTGAATCGAACTTATCTGCAGGAGTCACGATAATCTTCTTACCGTTAGCATCTTTTTCCTCCCTTGGAGCTTGGAACGATACCGTTGAGTTTTGGTCTTGATAAGTTTGTTTTTTCTTCTCCTTAACCAACTTCAACCAGTTATTGAACTTTGTCACTACCAAATTTTTGTAATACAAATTGACTTCTTTACTCAAAGATGACGGCATTTTAAAACTTCTATAATTTTAATATACGAATAACACTTATTAACCGTCTTACTTTCATTCACCTAAAAAAATATTTCTGACAATTGTTGACTTTTGAAATTCAAGCACTTTCAAATGTTTATCTCGTTAACTAATCGAAATCATCAATTGATGATATCTTTACGTATCGGAAATAAAAAAAAGAAAAAAACGATTTTTCGCCTTGTACATCACGAAACAAAACCGCTATAGTTACGATGATTTAACTATCTGAAACAAATAAAATGAAAATATGTAAACATATATGTAATACCAACTGTCCATATAGGAGTCTTACCTATATGAGTATTAATAGTATTACCATTGTATAAAGAATATTCTTTAGGCAATAATACGTTAGGCAACGTATTATAGCCAAAATAATATTTTACAACGTTGCCTACAATATTTTTTGTATCGAAACGGAAAACGGCAACATACTAGTACGTTGTGAAATTGACTTCTTGTGTGATTAGACAGTTAGGTTAACAATAAAAAGGATATTTTTATTCTAATAAAACCAAAAACAACAAGTTATGGGTCCGAGACTTTTCACTGTATAAATAAATAATTAGGTTTTCGAATCTAAAAACGAAAATTCATTAGAACAAAAAACTTTTCTGGAAACTGTAAAATAAGTGGAATAACTTTAAAAGCATATAGAATTATGGACTTGGTTATAAACCGCATAGGTACCAAGTAGTATTCATGATTATGAATTATAAAAACATACATTTGTCAACATATATTATGAGCTGTACTGGTAATTAAGTGACACGGAAATATTTGAAAAATTGTCTAAGCTGTATGAAGGACATACAGAACAATTAAAAGGTAAGTTCACTCAAAAATTTTTCAGCTATACCTATAAGAGAAATGATAATCAATATATCTGTATTCATAAGCGATAATAATAACCACAATGAGAGGCGATGAGTACACATTTAAAAAACTAGAAGATCAAAGCATGATGAAATCTGCAAAACGTGACATAAGCATAAAAGTTATTAGAAACATACATTTTGATGAATGCTTTCTTCAGAATGTTATAATATTTTCACTGGAACACAAAAGTTGAGTGTCAGACTGGATAATAGAATACATAAAAATGGTTGAAATTAAATTTGATACAAAAGTTCATTAAGTAAATATGAAAAAATGAGGTACTATTCTTGATTATACTCCAGCAAACTTTCCATAACTTAATGGAAAAGTGATTGAGGGTAAACCACGGACACTAAATAATCCAAGTGTATTTGGCTCAGATGCTTATGCCAAACATTTAGAAAAAAACCTCAAAATTTGACAATAAAAAGAAAAAACTTCAGGTGATAGGATACTCGAATGGATATCGGCTCTGGAATAAAAATGAAATACATGATAATTCCTCAAGAAGCTTGAACAATCTTGACAGTACTTTAACTCTTGATAAACATTGTACTTCACAATGAAGCAGGAATGCTTTGTGCTCACTTCCCATTTCATCACACAGAGTAGCAAAAAGTCGGGATTGCTTGGGCCGTGACTTAATGAAAGTTACAACCCTCAGTTCATAGCACGAGCACCATCAGTTGTCCGTTTTATTTCGTTATCTGTAATTAAATCATCGAGATATTTAAAAATTTTTTCCGCTGTTGGTTTTGACTATAAAGACTTGCAAAAAAGCAGTTCTTCTTTTATGCTTTAATTGGGTTCGAAACCTAACAAAGGCTAATAGATTAGCTTAGCAAGAAACTTCAGTACTTTCATCAAGTTGATGTGAAAAGTTTGTTTTAAAAATTCCTTTTCAGTGAATGAAACTTCAGATTCTACCCTACAGAATGAGCTGTTCTATTTTTAGCTATCAATACGAATAGGCGATATGATACAATTGTAGCTTATCTATTTTGCTCACCAGAAATTGATGTTTTCATTACTGAGTGTGACTTTAAGAATAAGTTCGAGTAAGAGGTGAGAATGCTTATCATTTGAACTGAACTTGAATGTTACAATCATACATAATTTCGAATTGTATAGGTATGAAGAAATTGGAAATGGAACTGAAGATACCTACAATATTAAACTCAAACCTGAATGTATGCAATTATGGAATGAACGTTTGATTGGATTGCACAGTGACAAATTGACAAATGTAAAAGCAGCATTAAGAAAACGAATGGCAATACCAATACTGACAACTCCACATCAGATAATACTTTGAATGGCTAATGAAGATGCTAATAGAAAACAAAATGGGGAAAGTGAATTGAATAATAGAGGTAAATATTTAATTACAATAAATATATGTAAAAACTTATGATATACATGTTGTTTGGTTGATTGTACAATGAATCGACACTGAGAACATACACACAGCTGCCGAAAATTTGTTGAATGAACATATTACAAAAGTAAAAGTGCTTAAAAGATACTATGAAGGTAAGAAGAATACTCACATTGAGAAATCCAAGACATGTACTACTATTACAACACTCACTATTACACTGCCTGGCGCCTGTTTCTATGTTCTCCGTTAGTCTCTATGTGTTTTGTACAAATCAAAAAAATATTACCGAGTATAATTTGATTTAAGATCGTCAGTTGATTGAATTAGTAAACTCACTCTCTACTCAATAACAACATTCTGAGGGCTAATGTAAAAGGCTTTTCTGTTCTATTTTTAGCGTGATGGGTGATGGGATGGTTAAAAAATGTTTTTGATGAATTTAAATTTGAAAAATATGTCCCCACTTTTATGAATAAATTCGACGCATTTTTTTATTAAATTAGTTTTTCGCTACCACAAAGTCCTTGCAAAATGAAGTACCCAAGGCCCCTTGCTTCGGGTAATTCATCAGTATTCATGTTTGTTTCCTGTTTCTTTTTTATTGGAACTTCAATACCAGTGACAACGTTAGAACATTCTTCTTGTTGGTTACAAGAGTTAGTTTATTCTTAGAAGCACTTAAAGTTTCAAATGAGTGTAATAATTCAATTTAGGAAAATTTAGATGAAGCGGCTCTTTCAGACATCGTTGTAAAGTACAAAATATGCAATAAATATGCATGTCGATGAGTATGATTTACACAATCTAAATGCTTCTAAGAGGTTGGCAATATCTAATACTAATGAGTATTTACAAAGCCAGATCGATAAGTCCACTTTTTGAATTTTCCGCCTGCCAACTGAAACAGCAACACTGCACATATCAATATGCGGTGTTGTTTGATTACTATATCTATACACCAAAAAATTGCTAACAATAATTTATTCAAACTGCTTAAGTTATTTAAACAACTTTTTTTTATTAATATTAAATATATTGATTAAATCTGAATAACTATATGTAAAAAAAAACTCGCGTGAAGAACAGCAAGGGCACGGAGGTAAACGTATAAATAGTATGGGAGCTCAACAAGATTTGAAATTTTTATAAAAAGATTCATTAATATCTTATATGAAAGAATAATCTAAATCCCTTCAATTTCAAACACATATATAAACATTTTTCTTCAAAACAATTAGAAAACACAATTAAGATTTTTACTTCACCAAAGAGTTTGTGATAACCTTTTCAGAATGTAAATAAATGATTCTGTGAATGTAAAACGATCGGTTAAACTTACATTCTGGTCCACATTTCTTAGAAGCACATTTTAATCATTCTCCAAAGCAACCATGGCATCTTAAATTCAAGTAGTCACAAAAATCTATTTCTAATTTATTTTCATAAGATTAATCTTTTTCTTAAAAGCGTCTTGTAAGATTTTTCAGTTTATGGTTTTGTTGTAAGTGAATATAGATATATTTTCGAGATCAAATCTTACTTTCTTCTTTTTTGGAGGGCTAACGTTTTCATTCAGTGCTCTGACTGACACTGGATATTGACGGTATTGCGGAATTATACTGATACATCTTAACTAGACATGATTTTTTCCTTCGAGGTTTATCGTTATTTTCCTAAATAAAAATATTTTCAAGACCAAGAAAATAATTTTGATGAAAAAGTTTATGAAAATATATAAGCTAGGCAACATCGCTATGTATCTGTATTCGTTTGCGATAAAATGGCTGCCTTTGTTCACTAAAAACTGAGAAAGCATTTTGAATAGATTTGTTGGAGTGAAATATTTTTGAGTGTTTAGATATTGTTCAAGTGACGTATTAGTCTTAGTTTTAATTTTTAGAAAAGCTTTTTATATTTCCCTATTCCAGTCATATGGTTAAATTAGTTACTTACAAAACTCTACAGAATAGGATACTCAAAAATTGTATATTCTTTTTCTGTTCAAGGTCAAATACCTTTAACTTGATAGTTAATCTGTAGTTTTGTCGTTTTTCAGTTTTATGGAAAAAATAGATTAGATAGTTACATATTTTTATCGTATTCCTACGTCACATCGTTGTGAAGAAGTGATTCACGAGTAAAAATGCAAATAAAATTTGAAAACTTTATTTTTTTGGCCAGCTTATATAATACCAACAAAATACTTCATCAAATTAAAAACAAACAATATTATCACCTTTGCATAAAAATGTACCAACTCAATACTCAACGAAAAGTATATCAATCTACAGTTCTACAGTTTAGAGACTAGGTACCTAATCATTATAATTACCTAATTATAAAATAATCTTTCTGGCTTTCTGAGTGGCAAATTTATCAATACTTTTAGAAGCACTTAAAGTTTCAGGTGAGTTAAATAATTAAATTTCTAAAAATTTGGATGAAGCGGATCTTTCAGACTGATGTAAACTACAAAATCAGCAATAAGTATGCATTAACAACATTTTTCCAACAGACAATAAATACCTTTCAGATGTTAAGTCTAAACACTGCTAAGAAGTACCCGGTTTAATATCCCCAAATTTAACATAACTTTTTGCCGGAAAGCAATATTCTTTGTAAATAAGCTAATTCTTTTATCAATTACACATTCTTTTTCAAAAATATTTTTTCAGGATTTTCTTCCATTGAAAATTGTCTGCTTTGAAATGAGATCCACAAATATAAACTTCTTCTGGTAAATCTTTTTCCTGTATTTTCAATGCATCTAGCTATTTTTGTCTTTGATCTACATTCGTACGAAATCTACAATTTTATATTGTAAAAAGTTATCGATTTATCAACAAATAAGTTTGCGTTACTCCACTGATACTCCCCTATGGAATGAAAAAAAAAATAAGAACTAATATGTCACTCGAAAAATATCTAAACACTCAAACAAAGGCAGCCATTTTATCGCAAACGAATACAGATACATAAGATGTCTCGGTATAATTCCTCAATACCGCTAATATCCAGTGGAGTCAGAGCACTACATGAAAACTTTAGTCCTCCAATTCTATATCCACTTACAACTAAACCACAAACTGAAAAATCTCACAAGATGCTTTCAAGAAAAAGATTAATCCGATTTAAATCCGTCAGACCTACAGCATCCAGTCAAAATTATCCTCAAACTGATAAAAATAGAGAAAGATCATGGCGACTTGATACCGCAATTTTACCGACATCGATATTCTTCCACGAAGAACATCAATCCCGTTTGACGCGACAATGCCGTCATCATCTTATGAAAATAAATTAGAAATGGATTTTTGTGACTGCTTGAATTTAAGATGCCATGGTTGCTTTGGAGAATGCTTAAAATGTGCTTCTAAGAAATGTGGACCAGAATCTAAGTTTAATCGACCGTTTTACATTAACAGAATCATTCATTTACATTCTGAAAAGGTTATCACAAACCTTTTCATGAAGTAAAAATCTTAATTGTGTTTTTTAATTGTTATGAAGAAAAATGTTTACATATGTGTTTGACATTGAAGGTATGTAGACTATTCTTTCATATAAGACGTACATGAATTTTTTTATAAAAATAAAGTTAATTCAGTTTTAATCAATATATTCAATGTTTATAAAAAAAGTTGTTTAAATAACTTAAACAGTTTGAATAAATTATTGTTAGCAATTTTTTGGTATATAGATATAGTAATAAAACAACACTGCATATTGACCTGTGCAGTGTTGCCGTTTCAGTTGGCAGGCGGGAAATTCAAAAATTGATGGACATATCGATCTTGCTTTGTAATTACTATTTGGGAAGAGATGATTCATTCATTAATATTAGATATTGTCAACCTCTTAAAAGCATTAGATTCTGTAAATCATACTCATCAATATGCATATTTATTGCATATTCTGTATTTTACATCAGTCTGAAAGATCCGCTCCATCTATATTTTCCTAAATTGAATTATTATACTCATCTGAAACTTTTAGTGCTTCCAAGAGTGAGGACTCTCTTATAACCAATAAGAAAAATGTTCTAATAATGTCACTGATATTGAGGTTCCAATAAAAAATAAAAACAGGAAATAAACATGAATACTGATGAATTATCCGAAGCAAGGGTTACTTCATTTTGCAAGGACAAGGAAAAACTAATTTACAAAAAAATGCCTTGAATTTATTCATGAAAGTGGGGACAGATTTTTAAAATTTAAATTCTTTAAAAACATTTTTCAACCATCCCATCACCAAAGAAAAGCTTTTTATATTTCTCGATCCTATCGTATGGTTCAATTAGTTATTAATGTTGCTCGACTTCGAGATAATGAAGGAGTTGAGCGGAAACAAAAATTAAAACAATACATATTTTCTACGAAAAGGATTTTAGGGATCTCAAATATTTGAGTTTATCTACTCGAAAGTAGCTTTTTCATAACTACGATGTTTTATATAAAAACACATGATTTGTTAGTATTTATTTAAGTGATACCAAAATTTAAATTGTCCACAGTAATCAGTACAAGATGAGTAATTATTGAACTTACCACTGAATTTGGAAGTTGTTCTAATTCAATCTGAGTAATGATAGATATGTAATCAAATTACATATTTTGTTCAATGCCTTTAGTGAGTTTACTAATTCAATCAACTGACGATCTTAAATGAAATTATACTCGGTAATATTTTTTTGGTTTGTACAAAACACATAGAGACTAACGGAGAACGTCGAAACAGGCGTCAGGCAGTGTGGTAATAGTAGTACATGTCTTGGATTTCTCAATGTGAATATTCTTCTTATCTTCATAGTATCTTTTAAGGACTTCTAGTTTTGTGATATGTTCATTCAACAAATTTTCGGCAGCTGTCTGTATGTCCTCAGTGTCGATTCATTGTACAATCAACCAATCAACATGTAAAGTACGAATCAACTAAGAAAATGCCAAAGGCGTCATCAACTAGTTATCGTCTGCCTCACTTTAAAATAATCCCTCTCTGTCGCTTCAGACTGATATACCAGTGGCGTAGGTTCTTATTTCTTATTTACAAAAAAATATATTTTAAAGATTTAAACATATATTACAGTAGGATATTACTTAGTTATTACTATCTTATAGAAATAGCAACTGTTTATTGCATAGAGGTTTGGTGTGCATGGTATATTTATAATAAACGCAGTGTTTGCACGTGTTGAGTGTAATATTTTATCTATGTCGTTAATTAAAAAAAAAAAAAAACATTATTCGCTATCAGAACATCCTAGTTAATCCTCTAATAAGCTATCAGTATCCTCGCTGTTTTTGTCTTCACTTTCTTCCGATGAACCCGTGTTTACTGTAAATATTAAGTGATCTAGAGTGTGGTCTAAGATGTGCTCTTTTTGTATAAGGTCATTCTCATATTTTTTAACATGTTGGCAAATATTATACCACTCTTGTTCCGATACCTCCTCAAATTTTTGCCTAGCGAGTGCCGTTGTATTGTGCGCAACTACCCAATTTTTTACTAACGCCCAGATTTTTTCGATCGGGTTTAGTTCTGGATGATAAGGAGGTAAACGTAGTACACGGTGCCCATGTTGTTGTAACAGTTAGTCTAGTTTGTACTTTATGGAGAAACGAAATTCATTTTCTTGAAAAATGCGGTATAGTTCCGGTTTTGTTAGTTTGGGGTCTGCTGGTAATCCATTTTTTGTTAGCCTGTTGCGTTGTCTATATCGAGGACGGACCTTTCAGGCAGATTCGGCAACAATTGCTTTTGAACCCATGTCATGAAATTTTGATTATTCATGTCTTTATGGTAATCACCAATTTATGTACCTGCAAAAACAAACAAGTATATAGTATATAGTAAGTATATTATAATTCTATTGGTATATGATAAGTAGGTGGTAAATGCTATGGTTAATCGCAATTTAAATGCAATTGTACAAAAAAATATTTTTTCTATTCTGGCTAAGCCTGGTCGACACTGGAATCTGAATTTAGATATTGACATTAATATTCATAATTTTCGGTATACGATATGCCGAAATATCGATATTTTAGCCATCACTAATTCTATTTTAAAAAATACAAGTATTCAAACTTACCTGATTTAAATATAAATTATCAGTTTTTTACGAATCCTTTTTCTCCACCAGCATGTATTATAATCAGCCGTTGGCCTTTAGAAATTGGCTTCTTCATTCCTTTTAGAGTCTCATCGTACCAGCCTCTGTCTTTAACATGGCTGCTGTGTATGTAAGTTTCATCAGTATAACATATATTACGGCCTCTGGCGAGATACGATCCAGCTTTCTTTTTTTAGTGTTACGTATTTTTTTCGGCGATTGAAAAGATGTGCTTGGCCCTCTCCAATCAACTTATTGAACTTCTTTTGATATCTTCTGGAAAGTAGACCTTGACACCCCAGTAGCAGCTAGTACTCTTTCCCTGAAATATCACAAAATGTTAATATTCTAATTTAAAATATGACACTCAATAAGTAGGTGCCTATATAAAAATGTGTAAATTCTGCATTTCTTCAACCTACTTCTCTAATTAAATCTCGCTACATACCTGTAATTTTTTAAAGGAATAGTAACTCCTTCATCTGCCTCTTTTTTCATGAAATTAATAATATTTTGATTATGATTTATCGCGTATAATAAGACCTGTTTAACCATTTAATGTATATATTTAAATTATGTTGAGTGCGCTACTGAACTTGGCACATGCGCCTACCTAGAGTAACCGGGCTTGCGCAGAAGAAGACAGACATCAATCATCAAGGAGCCACGAGGCCAACAGCGTTTTTTGTTCAGGCACACAAAGCATTTGTACAATAAAGTGAAAATCGAAACAAATCGTTTTATTGTGCTTCTCACATTGTATACAGTCCACTTTAAAACATTTTCAATCAAGATATCCAACCATTTTGGTCTCTTCGAGCGAATTTAGTGTAAAAGTAGCGGCAACAGTTCACGCTGATTCAACAATTCAAGACAGTACTTACAACAATCAGACAATCACAGGCTGAAAAGTGTAGTGCAAATCATTTATTCTTCCAAACCGTAAGTTTGTTCCATTTTATAATCTGCATGCATAGGGATTTCAAATCATTAAAATCGATATTATTTCATTCTGAATCTCTATAAGTATTTTACTGCAAACTAGTTCATTTCATTTAGTCGGTTCTCACAAAACATCACAATGTTAGCAGGAGAAAATGAAGTAAATGTGTCAAAAGTAGATCAATCGAAATCGGACAAAACCGATATTTTGCTAGAGTTAAAAGAGCAACGCGATGTAGTTATCGAAAAGCTGAATAGGTTTATAAATTTCATTAAATGAGCCAACGAATCCGATTTATTAGAATTAGAATCACGTCTAGACCACGTATCGAGTATTTTCAACCATTTCGAACAAGTTCAGTCACGAATAGAATCGCTAGAAAAGTGTACAACTAATTCAGAATATCGTGAAACATTCGAAAACAGCTTCTTCAAAGCACAAGCCGGCGCTAAAAATAAAATTGTAGAGTTTCACAGCAACATACAAGCCAGAATAACAGCTAGTCATAATGTAGCTAGACAAAATAATTTGTTCAACAATAGTGTTACTGTAAATTCAAAAATTACACTGCCACCAATTGACTTACCTATCTTTGATGGCGATAAAAAAAATGGGTATTTTTCATTCAAAGATTTCAGGCATTAGTTGACCAGAATCAGCAGTTATTCTGCTATAGAAAAGTTGTATTATTTACAGGGCCGACTTAAGGGTGAGGCAGAAAAATTAATTCAGCAACTTGAGTTGACAGATGAGAATTATTTAGTAGCTTTACGTATATTGAGAGAACGATTTGAAAACAAAAAAATTATTATAGACAAACATGTAGAAGAATTATTTAACATGCCAGTAATTACTAAGGAATCAGCTCATTTTTTAAGAAATTTAACTGACACATTCAAACAACTAATTACTTCACTCAAAGCTCTAGGTGAACCAACTGATTCGTGGGATCGCCTATTAATTCAACTATTAAAAATTAAACTAGACGCACGTACTAGGGAACGTTGGCATGAACATTTACATTTACAAAATAAAAGAGAACCTCCACCATTGTCAGAATTTCTCGACTTTTTAGTAAATCGTTGTGAATATTTAGAAAGCAAAGAAAAAACTGATAATCAGCAAACCATGTTAAAATCTAACTATTATAATCACACGCACAAAAATGCAAATAACAGTATAATTCTAAATATCCCTCACGAGGTGAAGGTCAAACAATCACATGTGCCGTCACGCAGGCGCAATGCGCTTATTGCAAAGATCAAGATCATTACATTTATTCATGTAAAAAATTCCTTAAGTTACCAAGTTCAACGCGACAAAACGAGTTAATTAAACTAAAATTATGCTTTAATTGTCTCAGAGGTGATCATAGGTCAGATTCTTGCACTCGTGGAACCTGCAAGGTTTGTCAAAAGAAACAAAACACACTAATTCATCGAGACTACATTCAAACACAAAATCACAGCAATCCTTCATTAGCCACAAACACACATTTGGCAATTGAAAATAAACAAAACACAGACGCACCTCAAGAAACTATCCAACTCTCATCAATCACACATCATCTAAATAATAAAAAACAAAATGTTCTTCCCCAGGTAGCAAGGTCACGTGAAAATGACGTCGGAATCTGGTCATGAGATGACTAGTAATGACCAGTTCAATGACGTGAAAATGACCTCCTAATGTCTTGGACCAATGACGTCATTTATATCACATGATTTACACGTCACATAAGACGTGATTTTTAATTGTTGTATGACGTGATTATGGCGTCTACTACTACGTCAATTTGTCCCAGTTTAAAAAATGTTTAATAGGCTTCAATTTGTTTTAATAAAGAAAAAGACTTTACATGTACATAGGAAGGGAGCACACCTATAAAAATAAACCAAAATATTATTTTGATAAAATTTATTTATCAATAGCATGAAAAACATGATGTAACTGCAAAAGAAACTTAAAATTCCAGTTTTCATAACACAAATTAACAATGTATTGTAATATCTGTTCAAATTAGAAATACTGAATAGTATATGGTTTATTTATTATGAAAGTAATATTTTAAAATGTCAAAACGTCCTGTGAAACAAATGACTGCTCTATTTGCATGAAAAATTGGAAAAAAGAACCTAAAATTGGCTATGAATAATAGGCATCGCCATTAGAGAACCCCTTAATTCAAGAACAATACATTTGGCAGTTATTTTCCCAACAGGCCATATTTTGAGATCTGTGAGATTTTCAACTATGAAAATATTTAAATTGCTGGAAGGATATGGATATGTATATAAGTCTGAATAGCCAAGAAACTCTTTGCCAATAAGATATATTTGACTGTCAGCAGATTTTACTATATTATGAATTTCAACTATTTTATTCCCAATTAAAACATAACTATCCGCCTTAGAATGATTACATGCTGATAATGTTATGCCTGGTAATCTCAATTTATGAAACTGTTGATTCCATTTCAAATTTTCGTCAAAAATAAGTGGTCCCAATGTATGTTTACTTTCCAATTTATACGTAATATTAGATACTGGCTGTGAAATTAAAAAATCCTTTTCAACAAGTCGTCGATGAACTTGTTGTAGGGGATTGGTTGGAGATTTTATTAATGATTTTCAAACGGAAAAGTCGAAAAATTGTCCAATTTGCCTAATAAATCTACATCATCACAAAGATGTGACATTAAGTGTACATTATAAACCATGAACTTCAAACCATACAAAGATTTTGAATGTTTGATAAATACATTTATGATATTTCTCACAAAAGGGATTTTAAATTTTTCAATATGGCTCTGTGATAACAATATTGAAACAGAAAAATGAAGAGCAAGAAAGTTTTCATATATAGCTAAATCCACAATATCTTTAAGAACCGAAGGACATAAGTACACTAAAAACATTCTATATTCAGTAGCTTTCCAATAATTTAGTTCATTAAGCGAACGGGGTTTTCGATTGAATTCTACTGGTATCATATTTTTAAGGTTGAGCAATCGTTCTGAAATCATTTTAACTCTCTGATGTTGTAATCTAACCTTCAAGGATCCTGCAATCCAAGTATTCAGTAACTTTCTAACTACTCCTAAGCAAATGTTGTGCATGTAGTCAATCGGAAAACTACTAATTAGATCAATTGGTAATTCATGAAAACTAGTCTGCGAGATATGATGCTCATCATCCAATTGTAAGCGAAAAGATTCATTCGTGCGTTTCTGACCATTTAAACCATTGAAAACTACCTTGTGTTTATAATATTCTCCGTGAATTGTGCATCTATCACAAGAGGAATATACTGAGTGGAATTTAGTGCCTTTTAGATAGGCCCTTGCAGGTGCATCACAAACAAAACTATGTACCTCTAATGTGAAGTGTTTGTTACAAATAACAAAACCATTTTGCAATAAATCTTTCAATTCTACTATGAATGGATGAAGAAATGTATTTAAAGGATGTGGTTTATTTTTTCCACAAAAGATGGAAATTGCAAAAAGTCTACTACCAGAAATATTTTTTATTAATCCCAAAATAGGCCAAAACTGCATTTTTGAACTTTTGAAGAGTGGAATGCCATCAACATTAAAACTAATTTGAATTTTGTCTACACAAGTATCATTTGAAATAAGCTTAGAAAGAGCACTCCTCAATCCAAAATAACAGAACTGACCAGATTCTATATCAACAATTGGTGTAAATTTTGGGGTTGATAACAAGGTACGACTGTCTAAAGGAAGTTCAGGGTGGTAAGGATGAAGCAAATGAAGTAGGTGTGTCAAAGCAGAAAGTGAAATTTTATGTTTTATAGCCCATTCAGCCAAATCATTAGCAATAGAAGTTTCTGTGCATAATGAATCATTGTTATCAGAACTGATTGATTTATCAACTTTAACAGATGATGTACTAGTACTAGTACTACTAGTGTTGCTGCTAATAGTATCATTGAAGAAAAAGCAGTCATTTGTTTCATCAACATTTTCTGCACCCCGTCCAGGGTTAACAGAGGTTCTTGACTTATATTGAAATTCTTGTTTGGTCGCTTGTAAAGCCCTTCTACACTTTTGTCTTGAACCAACCAATTCTTTCAACTTACGTTTTGACATTTTTAAAAATAAAAATATATGCTAATAATTCATAAAAAGTAGTTGATAATACAATCAAACCAGAGCACCAGCATTTCTTTTTTGCTCACGTTGTTTGGCATGTTTTAGCCATATTTTGATAGCATTTTCCACATCTGCTTGAGAGGTCAAGGGAGTTTTGATTTGTATGGCACCTGTAACGAAATAAATGAGTGGTTATTTAATGAGAATTATCCCTGTCGCAGAAATAAAAAAATAGTATTATTCTATTATGCTTTATGAAGGACGAATTTAGGCAGTACCACACAAAAACAACGAATAGTACTTACGAATGATGACAGATTTCACTAAAGTGTTGGAAAATGGCACTTTATTGTTTCTCGGTCCAGCAAAATTATACAATTTGGCCAAACCGTTGGTCAAGAGTAGTCTCATGATTCTATTAACATGAGCTGTGGTGCCATTTACTCCAATTGAGGAAAGGTAGGATGCCTAAAGCAAAAAATAAAACTACTATAATAGACCTCCATAATAAAACTATCACAAAATTCTATTTTAGAGTAAGTACAATAAATATTTAGATTACAATTACACTTAAATCAATGGGAGATGTCTAATTCTTAATTCACTTTTAATGAAATTCTATGTAAAAAGTACTTACCAAATCATTAAATTTTTCTTCGGATTTCAAATATTGTTCCAAATTTTCAAACCTCCTTTGATCGTTTATTGGAAACTGCACGGGTATGTCATTGGGTAGACTAGCAACTACTGAACTTCGAGAGTTTTTTAAAAGAGTCTTTACTTCCTTGACCTCTTCTCTCAACTTTTTCAATTCCAGAAAAATTTTCTCTAAATCTATTATATATATATATATATATATAAAAAAAAATTATTCACAGTATTAAACAAATAAAAGAACCTACTTTTTGGATGAATTCTATCTGTATTCTCTTCAGACTGTATATTGGAAGTTGTTTGAATTTATTGCGAATGTGATCCCCCAGGTGTTTGAGAAAGCAATTCTGTACTTTGTCTAGTGGAAGTTGGTGGAGATATTTGTGAATTTGGTTTCACAATCGGCCTAGAAGCTGACTTACCTAAAACAAAAGAAGAATTCTAATTTTTTATTATTTATTTTCAGTGTCAGATTGTACGCTTAGTATCTACGCTAACTGCGTAGAGCCCAGTTTGATCTCATACCTATTAATATCTATAAAAATATTTCATCCTCTTAAAAAATTATTTGTAAATAAAAAAATAAGTTAGACATTATTTCGATTAAAGCTATTTTAAATAGAAACATATTTATAGAAAAGTGTACTTACCAGAGCCACTCACAGAAATATATTTTTGGAAAGATGGAGGCCTTATCAGATTTGATACTGTTTCTCCTTCACTTTCACTGTCACTCAAAATCCTTCTACTAACGAATTTTCTCCTAGTTCGCTCTCCCTCACAATCTGAAGTAAGGTTGTCCGAATTATATTCGCATTTCTTCAGTTTTTTTTGTGCCTTGTTGAGATCATCTGAAAAATAAAAAACAAATATGTATAACAAATACCCAGAACCACACCACAACTCTTTAAAATTCTTTTGAAAATATAAACTTAATGAAACAAAACTAAATTACGCACCACATTCAAAAAATATTCTTTTTACTCCAGACAACTTCCAATTATGTTCATTTGGTTCTTCACATAGTGTGAGAGCCCTATTGAAAGCAGCACTCGTTCTGTATGGTGGCCACAAAACATTCTGCTTCAAAGGGGTGAACCAGGAAGAATGAACCAAACCTATTAAACCATTTTCGGAAAATTCTACACCCACAAATGCCATTGTTACTATAAAACTACAAAATAAAGGTCAAAACTCATACCACTGCTAAATACCAAGTTAATAAAAATGCATAAAATCTACTTCTATTTGAGACAAACAAGGTAAATCATAGCACTACAAATATAGCCATTTAAGTCAATGTATGAAGTTAAGACATATGGTTTATTGAGTTTCTTCATCTATTTGAGCGCTAAAATTTTGGAGGCAATTTATTCAATCAATACCTCCAATTGGCTATTTCCCAATCATAAATGTTTCGCTTGAAACATGAAAATTATAACTGAATAAAATTAAGAATTGAGAAATTGAATTATTATTTTCGACCATACATGCCATAACCAGATATATTCAAAAAATATAAATAACTATAATAATTATTATACTTACCACAATGGAACAACAGAAAAACTAAAAACACTAATAGCAGCACCGCAGATCATCTAACTATTATTAAATAAAATATATATTCATAATAAAATATATAATCATAATAACCAAGCCGGTTTATGATTAATATAAAATGGTCGTTCGTTGTGGATGGCGGGTTGTCATCATCATGTTGGCTAGCGGCGCAAGCGCATACGCGTTACCTTAGTAGATCCCGCCAATTATAAATTTTTATAGGAAGTTTCTTAAAAAAAATTATTTATAGATATTAGATAATATTATAGGTTTTGTTTAAATACCATATAAAAAGATCTCAATTTTTTGGACTTAATAAATAAAAAAATGCTGGAATTTTCAGTGTCATGGTTGTTTATTATCGAAAATAGCCTCACAAAATAATTACATTAGTCACAAAATAAAACAAATGAAATATATCTGATTTTTTCAGATGAGTTATCACTAGATAGTCTCGTCATTATGACGTGACAAGATGTCGTGTTATACACCTCAATTATTTGACGTTATTATCACGTCGATTTTTGGTGGTCTCAGTGTTTTCGACCAGTGATCACCAAATGTTGACGTCATTATGACGTGCCCTTGCTAGCTGGGTCTTAGCACAGCGGCTGTATTCCTCAAAGACAAATCAGGCAATTTAATCAAAGCACGTGCATTGTTAGACTCGGGTTCTCAATCAAATCTAATAACCTCTGACCTTGCGCGAAAATTAAATATCGGTACTACCAAAATAAACTTACAAGTGATCGGTGTTAATCAGGTTACTACTAATATCACAGAGCAATTAAATATTGATATAATTTCAAGAGAAAACAATTCTTTTCAACAAAATGCTACATTTTTAGTTATAAACCAAATAGCGGGTAATATTCCAAACTTCAAAATCGATTGTCAACATTTAAATATACCGAAACGAAACACATTACTCTTGCGGATCCTGAATTCGATAAATCCGCCAAACTGGATATTCTCTTAGGCGCAGGTGTCTTTTGGGATATTTTAGCGGATGGGCAATTTAAGCTCGGCGACGGTAAACCGATACTTCAGAAAACATTATTTGGATGGGTCATATCGGGACCCATATATCAAAATTATTCAATTCAAAATAACAGTAGTAATACCATATCATGTAATTTAATCACAACTACGCTTGAAAACGCAATTGAGAAATTTTGGAAAATCGAGGAATACCAAGACGATAACAAAACCAAACGGACGATTGAAGAAAAACAATGCGAAGAACATTTCCTAAAAACAATTCAGCGGACCGAAACTGGCAGATTTCGTGCGACGTTGCCAGTTCGCGAAGGTGTAGGCGATTTGGGGAATTCGAAGATGAATGCGATTAAAAGGTTTCACAAATTAGAAAGTAAACTGATCAATGATACAGTCATACGTCAACAATATTCGGAGTTCATGAGGGAATATGAAAAACTCGGGCACATGACCAAGGTGCCGACGTGGGCAACGGAAGTGGATGGAAAGGGAGTTTTTTACCTACCACATCATGGTGTCGTGAAGGATAGTGCAACCACTAAACTACGAGTGGTGTTCGATGCATCCGCCAAAACAGGAAACGGTATTTCGTTGAATGATACGCTAATGGTGGGTCCTACAATACAGGAAGATTTTTTTGCTATCATCATTCGTTTTAGACAACACAATGTAGCAATGGTAGCGGACATAGAGAAGATGTACCGGCAGGTGGAAATTGTAGAAGAGCAACGTGATTTACAGCGAATTATGTGGCGTTCGGATCCAAACCTGCCTCTAGAAGTCTACACATTAAACACCGTAACATACGGCACAGCTCCAGCTTCATTCATTGCTATACGATGCTTGCACCAACTCGCTTTAGAAAACAGTAAAAAGTACCCAGTAGCATCACAAGTAATAACTCGCGATTTTTATGTTGATGACCTCATCACTGGTACAGACACCAACATCACCAACATTTTAGAAAGTGGATCCTTTCCTCTTCGGAAGTGGAAAACTAACAAACCAAACATTTTCAACGATATTAACAACATTTCAGATCTACCAGATCATTATCTATCAACCGATGACCAATCAAAAACTTTAGGGCTTGTCTGGAACTCTCAATCAGACACGCTACATTTCAGTACAGATTCAATACAAATTGAAAATAACAATTTCACAAAACGCGAAATACTCTCCGTAATTGCTCAGTTATTCGATCCATTTGGCTTGGTCGGTCCAGTAATTGTTAAAGCCAAAGTTATCATGCAAAAACTTTGGCAGCACAAAGTAGATTGGGATCAAATTGCTCCTTCACCAATAATTTCAGAGTTTATTCATTTACAAAAGGAATTACCTATTTTGGCTACAATTAAAATTCCTTGACAAATAACAGTTCCCAAAGCCAATATTATTGAAATTCACACTTTCAGCGATGCATCTACTATCGCGTATGGTGCGTGTTCATACCTACGAACTGTAGATAACTCCGGACAATGCTCTGTACGTTTAATTTGTGCTAAATCAAGAGTAGCACCTTTAAAGGTTGTCACGTTGCCACGCTTGGAGCTAAACGCAGCTTTATTAGCAACGAATCTGACAGCTAAGCTCATGGAGGCTTTTACTTGTCGTATATCTAACATTTTTTATTATACTGATTCAACCATCGTTTTATCGTGGTTAAATACGGAACCCGCACTTTTAAAAACATTTGTAGCAAACCGCGTAGCGGACATACAAGGAAAATCCAAAATCGAAAATTGGCAACATGTAAAATCCGAACATAACGCGGCTGACATCATCTCGAGAGGATCACTACCCAGTCAGCTGCTCGAATGCGACATGTGGTGGAACGGGCCATTCTTTCTAAGCAATCCTAATCAACCGGTCACGAATAATAATTTTTTACCACTCAATGAATTACCAGAGGTAAAAAATTCCGCGTTAACACAAAATGTAATTATAGCTGATAGTACGATATTCGAGAGATATTCTAATTTCGACAAATTAAACAGAGTCATAGCGTGGATTTTACGATTTAAAGGTAACACATTACGTGCAAAACATGATAGAATATACGGTACAAAACTCACAGTGCACGAATTAAAACTGGCAAAACAAAGTATTATAAGGGCAACGCAATCAGTGCATTTTGCGGAAGAAATAAAATGTTTAATTAAAAATAAACCGCTAAACGCTCATTCAAAATTGTTAACTTTAAACCCATTTTTAGATAGCGATCATTTATTGCGGGTAGGGGGAGAATTGTCAATTCAAACTTTTCATTTGACAAAAAATTCCCTTACGTCATACCTCGTAATGGTCACGTCACGCGCCTTCTAATCGAAAGAGAGCATACATTATTATTACACGCTGGTGCTCAAGCAACTTTGGCCTCTTTCAGAAACAACTTTTGGCCATTGCGGGGTAAACGAATTGTCAAAAAGATTTTACATCAATGTATAACTTGCTTTCGAGTAAAGCCTCGCTCTTACAATGAAAAAATGGGAAACTTACCTAGCGTACGCTTCGCACAAGCTAGACCGTTTTTAAGCAGTGGCATCGATTACGCGGGGCCATTTTCGGTCAAGGAAGTTAAGCACAGAAATAGAAAATTTATAAAGGCATATTTGTGTATTTTTATTTGCATGACTACCAAGGCTGTGCATTTAGAGGTAGCAACTGATTTAACTGCAAATTCGTTTCTAAACGTCCTCAAAAGATTTGTTTCACGGCGCGGTCTATGCAGTGATATATATTCTGACAATAGGGGATGTTTCGTTGGAGCAAACAATGATTTGCGATCGTTCCTAAAAACATTAGAACAAGACAATTCATTTTCTACATTTTGTGACACACAAGGAATTCGGTGGCATTTTAACCCTGCGAACATCCCGCATATGGGTGGTTTGTGGGAATCGGCTGTGAAATCGGCCAAATATCATCTAAAAAGAGTGATAGGTCTAAACTGCTTGTCTTTGGAAGATTTTACCACCCTATGCATTCAGGTGGAGGCCACTCTTAATTCTAGACCTCTCATCCCATTAACCGATGATCCCAACGACGTTTGTCCTTTAACTCCCAGTCACTTTTTAATTGGCGACGTGTTGAAGGCCATACCTCAATCAAACGTTCAGCAAATACCAGTTAACAGGCTATCAACGTATCATGCACTGCAGCAAATGTATCATCATTATTGGCGACGTTGGTCTTCCGAATACGTCTCAACTTTGCAGCAACGTGTAAAGTGGAAAACTGCAAGTAAAGAACTTCTCAATATAGGAGCTCTCGCCTTATTGAAGGATAAGAATTCGCCGCCATTGTATTGGGCTTTAGCTCGCAATGTTAAGCTGCATCCAGGCAGCGATGGCATCACTAGAGTAGTTACCCTCCGTGCGAAGAATGGAATCCCGAGGAGGGCGGTGTCAGAAATTTGCGTCCTACCCATAGACGTTTAAAAAGTGTTTCTTAGTGATTGACATTTATTTTGACATTTTACTTTTAAGTTGTTTGAAAACAATATAAATTTCATAATTTTTTATATTATTTGTCGTTTGAAAGTCGAGCCTTTCAAGGAGGCCGGTATGTTTAACCATTTAATGTATATATTTAAATTATGTTGAGTGCGCTACTGAACTTGGCACATGCGCCTACCTAGAGTAACCGGGCTTGCGCAGAAGAAGACAGACATCAATCATCAAGGAGCCACGAGGCCAACAGCGTTTTTTGTTCAGGCACACAAAGCATTTGTACAATAAAGTGAAAATCGAAACAAATCGTTTTATTGTGCTTCTCACATTGTATACAGTCCACTTTAAAACATTTTCAATCAAGATATCCAACCAAGACCTTGCTTTCCAACTTTTTTTGCGGACATTATTAAAACGATTTTGTCCCTAATGTTCAAAAACAGCGCTATCTGTAGAATAAACTATGGCACAGACTAAAAAATAACACCGAACACAATAAATCACACTATCTACTGAACAACGAATAATACTAAATGCTGAATGTCCGATGTTCGTTCGGTTATGCATCTGACCATAAGCGCAAATTATTTATAATATTACCGTACTTTCCTTCCTAAGTAAAGGCTTGGCAATATCGAAGAGAGGCTCGGGATGGTAATAGATCCATGTATGGAGTGTAGAGAAGGAGTAACATCTCTTATGGACGGTACGTTTAAAATATGGTCTGAATTCTGTAGGGATAATACGTGGCGCTGATTGTACTATGAGATTGAGATCTGCAGTTAAACACTTACTATATCTGAAACTAGCTTCAGATTCTATAAACTAACGAAAACAGAATATTATGTAGGTGGTGAAAAGAATTAAAATTAAAATTTAAAAATATTAAAAAAATAGTAAAAAAATCATGGTGAAAACTTGTTGTATTTCTGGATGTATAAGTGGTTCTTTAAAAGATTGTGGTATTCGTTCATCTCAAAATATAAAACAAGCAAGTCTCTTTGGAATACCAAAGGTAAGTCATGTTTGAATCTCTTAGAAAGCAAAATTCATTCAAAATTGATATTTTTATATGACTATAACTATTATATTAGTTGCTAATGAAGTTCAATATTTTATTTTTATGAACCGAAATATTTTTTTTATTATTCTATTATTTTTATTGATCTAATTATATCGCTATAATTATTATATTAGTTACAAATAAAATTCAATATTTTATTTTAATCAACCAAAATGTTTTTTTTATACTATTTCATTATTGTTACATGATTCTACTTTTTTTTCATATTAGAATATATGTATTATCTAAACCAAATAAATAGCTAAATAATAAAGTTAATTTAACGAGATTCTGTTTTTCAAGCGAATACCCTCTATAATCAGCGCCACCTATTTTCCCATCAAAAATCAGCTCACATTTTTTAACCCAGAGATGTTCCTCCTTCTCTACACTCCATAGATCCATGGTTACGCGACGACTTACCTTCGAATTCTGATTTGGACCATGCGGCATTCGTGCAGCGTTGCGTCTATTTAGCACTTGCATTTCTATATGAAAAATACCGAACAATCGTAAAAAAACGCCAGTGTCACATAAATGGAATGGGCCTAAGAGAGAAGGAAATTATTGCGGACTTTGTCAGTTATGACGCGTCTGGCCTTTTCTTAGCTGATTTGTACTTTATACAATAAGTTTTTACATATATTTATTGTATTTAAATATTTGCCTCTATTATTCGAATCACTTCCCCATTTTGTTTTCTATTAGCATCTTGATTAGCCATTCGAAGTATTATCTGATGTGGAGTTGTCAGTATTGGTATTACCATTCGTTTTCTTAATGCTTCTTTTACACTTGTCAATTTGTCACTGTGCAATCCAATCAAACGAAGACTACGAAGAAGAAGAGGAGAAGCAAGAAGTAGAAGAAGAGAAGGAGGACGAAGTATAAGGAGAATAGCAGAAAAATACTTTTGAGTGGCGGTGTCGTGATTTTTAAAAAAATTTTCTATCGGAATTCAAATTTCCGTTCTAATTTTTGTAAAAATTTGTTAATTTTCTCAATAAAGTTTGTTGAAAAAATCCTATTTTTTAAATTTAAATAAATTTCAATAATAAATCATTTTTATGCCCCTTTCCGTCAATTTGATGCCCAATTCCATTTGGCACAAAAATTTCAAAAATATGACTTAATTTATTATTCAACTATCAAGCCGATAATTTTTCTTATGTCTCAAGTCTATCAATTTCAATAAATTCCAATAAAACAACTTGAAAATAGCAATTTTTTTTCGCGTAATTTCGATGCATAAATCAAAGATTCTCAACATTTTTTTAGAATATTGTTGTGTATCGTAAAAAGTATAGAAAAGAAAAACAGCAGTGAGCGAAGAATTACTTAAACTAAAAAAATTTGATTCTTGTATTTTCTAAAATTAATATTCATCATAATAGAAGAGTGATAGTAAATTGACCAAATTTCGACTGGGAAAATGTGAAAACCAACCTGGAAAAATCGGGAGCAGACGAGTACTTGATTTTCAATTTCTACTGAACACCTATTTCAAGAAAAGTTGTGGATGTAACGGATAAAAGTATGAACAACTGTTGACTCGTTTTTCCTGAATTCTCTGTATCTGAGTTAAGAAGCTATGTGCATATCTATGTACTCTGCTTGGAATTGAAGGTAAAGTTATTCCAAGTTTCTCAGACAGAACTAAGACACCGAATGAGAACTCTTACGACAGAATAGAGTGCAGGAAAGCACATTCATTACTTCCTCTACCTTCCGTTGAACTATCAAGAGCTTCTAGAAGAGCGGGGAATGCAGGAAGTTGTTTCATTGAGGTCAACACTGCTTCGAGCATTTCTATACACCTTGTTTTACACAGTGTCTTTGAAAACTAAATTTACCTGGCTCAATTCAATCGGAGATATGGAAAGTTGCTGTATACTGCAAGAAGTTACATCTTGGAAATTCCGGTTTGGACTTTCTTAATTATTCCACTCATTTTCATCTGCCATTATTGTGAAAAACTCTAGACTTTTTTCGATTCGATTTACTTCAGCGCGAATTCTGAAGCTAGATTTACTATAAAATTTCCTTGGACGAAACAACTCCCAGTTGCATCTATAATTTCATGTTCTATATGATACGTTTTGGACACAACATGAAACCATCATTTAATAATTGGAATAAGCTTAATTGAGGTACAATCTGCGAAACGGTTTTTGTTGACAAAAATCTTGAAGAAGCCTATGGATATTTAGCGTCAGTGTGTGAAGTAACTTTTCTTAATTTCATAACTTTCCCATTTTCTGAATAATTCTCGTATTCAATGGCAAACAGAAACATTATCTAAATAGTTTTAGTTTGAAAATAACTAGGTATAAGACATCAATCAATCCAAAATATACGTCGAATTCACTTTATTTACAATCCAAATTACAAATATAATGATATGAATATTCACTATCTATGGAAATTTAAATACCCGGATCTGATCGACGGTTATTGAACAAAGTCATAGAACATTCTAATCCCGGAGCTTTTGGCGAACATTATCTAATCAAAGTGTATTTCGAACTAGAGTTTCCATAAATAATCCAATTGTTTTATCCTAATTTCACAAAATCTGGTTACAATTGTGAGGAATCAGCGATCAATGTCCAATTTAGCGGAGAATCAATTGAACTACTCATATTATTGATTGTTATACTAATAGATGGAGTATTGTCAATATTCTCAGTAGTTCTAGAATCACTAATTTCATTTATTATTTATTCTGCGACTTTTTAATTTTTTTCTGTATCCTTATATTCTGCTTGATTGCGATTGGTTTTTTCTATCAGATCACCAGATGCAACATTTTCCTACAGACAAATTTAAAAATTACTATATTTAAAATTAAAATTTAAATTCATCTTACCTCTTCATTCGCAAATTTATCCTCAAAACCACTTGATGAAGGACTGGCTTTTCCACTACATTCAATTTGTGATTGCTCTTCTTCTAATATACTTTCCGTTGTTAAATTGATCATTAGAGCTGTACGCAATAGCAGAACATTGTAAAATAAAGTGTTACGACAAACCTGCTAATTTAAAGAAGACTACACTGTTCATATTCCTTTTATTATTCCAAGTCCAGATGATAATTTTGTTTTTTCTTTTGCTGTAAAAACGACATATTTTTTTATATAGCATATTTGTCTTCTGAGTAGAAAGGTAGAGGATTAAGTTTTAATAAACGAAAGACAAAGAGTTATTTTCTTCTATTTTTTTTTCAAAATGTATATATTTTGCATAGAATAAATCTTTTAATTTAATCATGACAACGTTAAGTTCTGTAGATAGAATTGGTCACAACATTACGCAGGCAAAACTCAAAGTTATAAAAGTTTTACATTTGTTTTTCTTATGACGGCGAAACGAGGAGATGGCCGAACCAGAATTTGTTGCGATTATCGAAAATTAAACAAAAATATAATACGCGATAGATTTCCACTTCCCCTTATTGAAGATGTCCTAGACAGCTTACAGAGAGCAAGGATATTCAGCACCCTTGATTTGAAAAATGGATTTTTTCATGTACCTGTTGAAGCAAGAGCACAAAATATACTTCTTTTGTAACGCCGATTGGTCAGTACGAGTTTATGAAATGTCCATTTGGAAGTAGTAGTCAAGTAGTTTTCCAACGATTCATCGCTCATGTCTTCAGGGAGTTGACTGCAGGAATGTACGTTATATACTACATGTTATCATCTTGAGTGCGAACGAAGAAGAGGGGATAGAGACAGCTGCAGAATATGGACTAGAAATGAAAAAGAAAAAGTGTCAACTGTTGAAAACCGAGGTAAAATTTTTAGGATACATAGTAAGTGACAAACAAGTCCCAATCATAACTACACACCTATGCAAATATACATAGTTATTGAGCATTCTTTTAGCAGCGATCTAGTGACGATTCGAAGCTTCACCGGATATACTACATGAGTAGAAAGACGACCCCTGCAGAGATGAAGTATACAAGCTATGAGCTCGAAATACTCGCCATTATTAAAAGTGTGAAGAAATTCCGAATCTACTTGCTAGGAACGAAATTTAAAATAGTTACAGACTGTAATGCATTCATAAAAACCATGGAGAAAAGGGACCTTACAACAGGAATTGCACGATGGGCCCTAGAAGAATTTCAGTATGAAATTGAGTATAGACGATGTAGGCAGATGACGATAAAAAGGATTTTGACTACCGAAGAGTATGAAGATTTTTATTTAGAGCATGATATATTGTAAAAATACGATAATGGATTAAAATTACTTGTCATTCCAAAGAACATGCAGACTTAAAAAATAATAATAAAAGTCCACGAGATAGGAAATTTTTGAAAGAAAAAAACACAAGGAGTAGTAAACAAGGAATTTTACATACCAAGACTAAAAGACAAAATAGAAACGATTAAAAATAACTGTATACCTTGTATATTATGGAATAAAAAGGAAGGAAAGAAAGAATGAATGCTTCATCCTATACAAAAACTAGAAGGTCCGCTAGAGACGTATTACGTCGACCAAATAGGACCAATGAAGTGAACAAAAAAATTATCAGCACATTTTTGTGATAGTTGATGACTTTTTCAAATTTGTGTGGCTTTATCCAACAAAATCAACCACGACGAAAGAAGTGACATGTTGTCTTGAAAAATAGCGTAAAATATATCACTTCGTCCTGTACGAAAGAAAGAAGGAATGCTTCATCCTAAAATCAACAAAATCAACGACGACGAAAGAAGTGATATGTTGTGAGCGTAAAATATTTGGAAACCCGTCAATGATAATATCTGACAGAGGATCCGCGTTCCGTTCTGAAGAATTCGAATTATATTGCCGAGAAGAAAATATTAAACATGCGTCAACAACTTGTGGAGTCCCACGAGGTAATGGACAAGCGGAAAGGGCAAATAGGACCCTTATACCAATCTTAACAAATCACAGTTTTGAAGAGCCAGGAAAGTGGTACAAATACGTTGACAAAGTACAGACTGCCTCTAATTCGACCTATCAGCGAAGCATAACTACCACACCCTTTGAAGTATATACATCTGATCCAAAATTAAAGAGAAAATTTTTAGATCCACACGAAATTGTTAAGGTTAAAGAAAATGATAGATATGACGTTGTTAAAATCGGAGATCACGAGGGACCCAATCGAACGACAACATGCGCTGAATATATAAATCCATGGGTCAGCTATGAATGAGACGATTCCGAGGCGGATTCTGAGCAGAATGGCCCAATGTAGGATCGAGATTATTGCTCTACTCCATCCTACGGCGAGGCGCAAATTCTGTAATAACAGTGTTTTCTTTCTAACCGGCGTTTTAAGCAGAAAAGAACCCTAGACAACCAAGAAAATCATTTAGTTATTTATTGCGTTATGCAGTTCTGTGGTGATACGAGGATGTATTGAAAAATTCTTAGCCTACTATAAAACCAAACAAAATTTCAATGACAAAATATTTTATTACGCAACAAGACCTCCACACCTTTTATTACCTCATCGTTGGGAGAAAATTTACGACCTATTGAACTTTTTTTCAGTTGAGTGATCAGTAATGTCGGATAGTAATCTCCAGTTATTGTTCTACCCTTATTAAAAAAATCAATCATGATTACTCCATGGCAATCCCAAAAAACTGGAGCAAGAACTTTTCTAGCACAATTTTGAACACGAAACTCCTTAGGTCTGGGAAAACCAGAGTGTCGCCATTCCATCCATTGTTGCTTTGTTGTCATAAACTGTATCGATATTTTCGAGGACTGACACAGGGCTGGCCTTCCCGATCGGTCATCATCTTCAATGGAAAATTTACCTCGTAAATCTGCTCACCTCTTAACGCTTCTAAATACAGGTACTTGATGATGGCTCGATACTCCAATTTTTCGATTTTCACATTTTCGGTGGACATATTTTTTCTTTCAATTTATTGCGTAACTCTGGTTTACGTTTTTGACGTAAAACTTAACACTGACACTTTTAATAAGTTATTGTTCGGTATGCTATGGTAACGCAATATTTTGTTTATGCATGGAACTGGTCTAGGCTACCAACTTATAAATACATCGCCGTATAGTTCAAATCGGGGAAGACAATAACCCCCCCACTTTGGGATTCTCAAATATTTGAGGTTACCTACTCCAAAATAACGTTTTCATCACTTTAGGGTTATGTAACACACAATACCAATTTGTTGGGGTTTATCTAAGAGATACAAAAATTTTAAATTGTTCACAATATCCAGTACAAAATGAGTAATTACTGAACTTACCACTGAATTTGAAAATTGTTCTAAATCAGTCTGAATTATTATAGCTAGTATTTCCTACAAGAAATAATCCATTGATGATTTGCAGTTATTACAAATACCAAAAACAGTTGAATCACCTCTTCCTGTAGTTTTTTGTATCTTTCGACCAAATGGATCAAATTCCATATTTTTTTCAATGCCTTTAGTGAGTTACTAATTCAATTAACTAACCATTTGAAATCAAATTATACGCGGTAATATCTTTTGTTTTGTACAAAACACATAGAAACTAGAGAACATCGAAACAGGCGTCATACAGTGTAATAGTGAGTGTGCGTGGTAGTAGTAGTAAATGCAGCACACAAATTGTTCTCACGTATTTTATGAAATAATCATCACTTTTCCCCTTTTGTTCACTATCATCATCTTTATTAGCCATTCGAAGTATTATCTGATCTGGAATTGTCAGTATTAATATTGTCATTCGTTTTCTTAATGCGTATTTGACACTTCTCAATTTGTCACTATGCAATCCAATCAACCGTTTATTCCATAATTATATACAGTGAAACTTGGTTAAGTGAGACATCAAGGGGCCTGCACTGTCGTTTCACTTATAGAGGTATTCCACTTACCCAGTGTCTCAGATATACAGGTATAAATAAATATCTGTCTCATTTACATAGGGTTCCATTAATAGAGGTGAGAATACAGGTTCTTTCAGTTATACAGGTTAAATTATTAAATAAAATAAAAGAACGTGTTATGTGTGTAAATGAGTTTTAACACCTTTGAAACATCGCGGAGATTTGGATTTTCCGATTAATAGGATAGGCAACTTTTCAGTTCCTGACATGTTAGCAACTAGAAGTATTGTAATGCGCTCTTTACCGAGTTTTCCGCCATGACAAGACTCACCTTTTAAGGTAAAAGTTTTATCGGTTAGACACTTGTAAAATAAACCCGTTTCGTCTGCGTTCAAAATATCATCAGCAGAATAATTGCGTAATAGAAGTGGTAGGTCTTCAATCCATTGGCTACATTTGTTAACATCAACAGCGTTACTTTCTCCACAAATTGCTTTGAAAACTATACCGCTTCTTTTCTTAAACCCTTCCATCCAACCATTGCTGCTACAAAAATTATGAATATCGAGCCTTCGCGCGAAATCTTGTGCCTTTTCTTTAATCATCGGTCCACTTACCGGAACGTTTTTGTTACGAAGTTGCTTGACCCATGTTAGCAAACACTGTTCAAGTTCAGGATATTCTCATAAACGTACACGTTTTAGTTTTCCTTGTCCTTCAGAACATTGTGATTCAATTTTATGTTTACTCTGAACTATTCTACAAAGAGTAGATTTTGGCACATTAAATTCGGCACAAACTTCTTCGCGTGTCTTCCCACTTTCATAAACGGATATTAACTTCAGTTTTTCACGTAATGATAACGATTGTAGCTTTCGTTTTGGCATTTTTCAAATAAACATCTGTATGATAGTAAAGCGAAACTAAAACTGAAGGTAATTGAAGCTCAAAATTTGTACTTACGTACTTGAAATTATGTGTGGAATTTGTGGGTAGAATAAGAATGAGTAAACAAACAATGTTATCTCAGTTACAGAGGTTTATGCATATAAAATTTACTCGCTATCTCAGTTATAGAGGTAACTATGATGATAAATCGAAAGAACAAATCCCAGATATAGAGGCTTACCTCGTCCCACTAACAGAGGTAATTCAGTGCCAAAGTGTTAGGACCTCAGCATGAGTTCCAGTTATGGAGGTTTCTCACTTATCCAGGTCCCACTTAACCGAGTTTCACTGTATATTCAGATTTGAGATCATTATTGAAGGTATCTAAGGCTCCATTTTCCGATTCTTTTTCATACTTATACAATTCGAAATTATGTATGATTGTACCATTCAAGTCCAGAAAGAAATCATGCTCATTTACGTTTCAAACGATAAGCATTTTTACTTCTTGTCAACATCATTTTCCTCATCATGGCTCTTCACATTATAATTGTTACATAAGATAGCATTAGATGGCTAGTGTATGGTCTCCTATCAACTACACATGACCACTAGGTGGCAGCAGAACGGACGTCAAGTAGAAACGTCAGTGGTACTCCTGCGCTTATCAGAGATATTGTAAAACATATATAATTCCTTAATAAAATAGTATTCAATAAGTTCTGACTATAATTTAACAAGTTATAAAACATGTAACATGGTGTCAGGTGAAATCACGCCAAGAAGATAAAAGGTGGAAATAAGACTATACTGAAATAAGACACAAATTAATAACAGTAGCTAGAGGTTAATAAACTCTGCCACACACTGATAGAAGCTTGCCGAGACCGAGTAGAAACGCGAAGATTTCACGTAGAGCAGTAATTTAATATTATAAAAAGAAAATGTCAACATTTAAACCACCAAAAGCTTTAGTGTTTGATCAAAATACAAGTCAAAACTTTACAAAATTCATAAATAGTTTCAAAATATACATGAAAGCATCTGGCTATGACAGTAAAGATGATGAAATGAAGATCGCTATATTTTTGAATATTGCTGGTGAAGATGCTCAAGAGGTATTTCAAACCTTTAAATTTGATAATGTTGGAGATGAAGAAAAATATGATAAGGTCATAGAAAAGTTTGAAAGTCACTGCATGCCCTTTAAAAATGAGACATTTGATAGATTCAAGTTTAACACGCGCTGTCAGCAAGAAGGGGGAGACTTTGATAACTTTCTTACGGCAATAAAAAAGTTAGCAAAGCCATGCAAGTTCGCAACATTGCATGATTCTCTGGTAAGAGATAGAATAGTAGCTGGTATATTAGATGCAGAGGTACAAGAAAGGCTCTTCAGAGTGAAAAATTTGACTCTGTCAGGCAGAAAACATATGTAGATCCTCAGAAGCAAGTAAAAAGCAAGTTCATAATATAAGAGGGAATGCAACACAAGTGGATGCAGTCAAGAAGCATTATCAATCTTATAGCAGTAGCAGTGCATACGGGTGCTTCAAATGCAAGACAAAACATGGTCCCAGAAACTGTCCTGCCTTCGGGAAGACCTGTTCAGTATGTAAAAAGCCAAATCATTTCGCAGTAGGCTGCTATAATAGGCAGCAATTTAAAGGTAAGGAAAAGATTAGAAGTAAGAAGAAAACGCATGAGGTTGAGAAGAGTGGGTCAGAGAATAGCAGTAACGAGGGAGAATCAGACACACCATATTTAGATTCAGTGACACTTGACCAGGTGAAGTTTAAGAATAAGAATAAAGATATTTGGACTGAGAATGTATTAATAGATAACGAGTACATTACTTTTAAGATAGATACGGGTGCGAATTGTAACTGTTTGCCCATAAAGTTTGTTAGGAAGATAGGAGCAGAGAATAAAATAGTAAAAAATAGACTATCGTTGAACACATATGGTAATAATAAAATAAAAGCTAAGGGGTATGTAATATTAGATTGTATGGTAAAAAGAAAATTTTCTAAAATTAAATTTATTGTTGTTGATTGTGACAGTATGCCTATCTTGGGATTAAACACCTGTTTCAAGCTTGAATTAATAAAACAAGTTAGTGAAGTTAATAATAAAAATAATTTTTTAACAAAAAATTCTGAGGTTTTTGAGGGTACTGGAAAAGTACCTTATAAATATAAGATAGTACTAAAACAAAATGCAGTTCCATATTCTAGTAACTGCAGAAGGGTGCCAGAAACATTAAAACCAAAATTAAAGAAGGCACTAGATGATCTTGAAAACAGGGATATAATTTCCAAGATAGAACAACCAACAGAATGGGTCAATAATATTGTGATTATACAAAAACCAACAGGAGCATTAAGGATATGCCTAGAGCCTTTCTTGTATCTCTGCATCTAATATACCAGCTACTATTCTATCTCTTACCAGAGAATAATGCAATGTTGCGAACTTGCATGGCTTTGCTAACTTTTTTATTGCCGTAAGAAAGTTATCAAAGTCTTCCCCTTCTTGCTGACAGCGCGTGTTAAACTTGAATCTATCAAATGTCTCATTTTTAAAGGGCATGCAGTGATTTTCAAACTTTTCTATGACCTTATCATATTTTTCTTCATCTCCAACATTATCAAATACAGGAAAAAGATTTACCAGAAGAAGTTTATATTTGTGGATCTCATTTCAAAGCAGACAATTTTCAATGGAAGAAAATCCTGAAAAAATATTTTTGAAAAAGAATGTGTAATTGATAAAAGAATTAGCTTATTTACAAAGAATATTGTTTTCCGGCAAAAAGTTATGTTAAATTTGGGGATATTAAACCGGGTACTTCTTAGCAGTGTTTAGACTTAACATCTGAAAGGTATTTATTGTCTGTTGGAAAAATGTTGTTAATGCATACTTATTGCTGATTTTGTAGTTTACATCAGTCTGAAAGATCCGCTTCATCCAAATTTTTAGAAATTTAATTATTTCACTCACCTGAAACTTTAAGTGCTTCTAAAAGTATTGATAAATTTGCCACTCAGAAAGCCAGAAAGATTATTTTATAATTAGGTAATTATAATGATTAGGTACCTAGTCTCTAAACTGTAGAACAACTGATTGATATACTTTTCGTTGAGTATTGAGTTGGTACATTTTTATGCAAAGGTGATAATATTGTTTGTTTTTAATTTGATGAAGTATTTTGTTGGTATTATATAAGCTGGCCAAAAAAATGAAGTTTTCAAATTTTATTTGCATTTTTACTCATGAATCACTTCTTCACAACGATGTGACGTAGGAATACGATAAAAATATGTAACTATCTAATCTATTTTTTCCATAAAACTGAAAAACGACAAAACTACAGATTAACTATCAAGTTAAAGGTATTTGACCTTGAACAGAAAAAGAATATACAATTTTTGAGTATCCTATTCTGTAGTTTTGTAAGTAACTAATTTAACCATATGACTGGAATAGGGAAATATAAAAAGCTTTTCTAAAAATTAAAACTAAGACTAATACGTCACTTGAACAATATCTAAACACTCGAAAATATTTCACTCCAACAAATCTATTCAAAATGCTTTCTCAGTTTTTAGTGAACAAAGGCAGCCATTTTATCGCAAACGAATACAGATACATAGCGATGTTGCCTAGCTTATATATTTTCATAAACTTTTTCATCAAAATTATTTTCTTGGTCTTGAAAATATTTTTATTTAGGAAAATAACGATAAACCTTCAAGGAAAAAATCATGTCTAGTTAAGATGTATCAGTATAATTCCGCAATACCGTCAATATCCAGTGTCAGTCAGAGCACTGAATGAAAACGTTAGCCCTCCAAAAAAGAAGAAAGTAAGATTTGATCTCGAAAATATATCTATACCTACTTAAAATTTGGGTTGCAAACTTAACTTTCATAGCTATTATGGTTGAGAGAGAATGAAAAAAAAAAAATCTATCTGCTCAGTAACCATCACAAAAAGCCGTTACATTGTTTTCACCTTTGTATTGATAAATTTCGCAAATCATGCAACTTGGAATTTCGTCGAAATGGTCCAATTAGAACTCTGGTTAGCAAAAAGATATCGAAACAAATTATATATCGTTAAAAAATCTTCACTCTAGCGATGTTTACAAAAAAAAACAAAAGCTTCCTATCACCTTTACTTTTTTTTAAACGCATAAATTGTTAGAACAATATGAATATTTAAGATACATTACATACTGTGAAAGTTATGAAGTTATAACTTCTTGCATAAGTTGAAATAAGAAGAGACATGGAAATCAGGAAAATGGAAGAAAATATCTTGTTTAACAATTCAGAAATTTTCAAAGTAAAATTTGATTGGATGTCAGTAATTTACAAAAATTTTTTGTCATAATAGTATAGCAAGTCAGCAATGTAAAAAATGAGATCGGGAGTTTTTATGACAGCTATATATGTTATTAAGGAATCAATCCGATGAGTTTTAAACACGAAAAAAAAAGGATTATGATGCAATGAAGTGATAAACTCCACTTTAGTCATGAAAATTATGAATTTTGATCTTCTGCATTAGAAGATAATCTATAAAAAATACATCGAGGGAAAAAGAAGACATGTACTAACAAAATTAAAAGGAGTAACAGAAAGAGGCATATTCAAAATTATACTTATCTACAATTATTCTATATATCTCATAACAGTAAAGGGTGACATAGAGTTGAAAAGCTAAGAAAAAATGTGTGAAAACATTTAGAAATACATATAATTAATATCAAATAGATACCTTCCATACGACAGCTGTAAGCCTACATTTTGATGTTTAGGACTTTTTTTGAAAAGAATACTGTACCCTTTTCGTTCTCTCAACGTTTTTGCTTCTATTAGAATGATTTGATAACAATATACTTTCAACTGGTTGTTGAGGAGCTAAAAAAATAAAACATAAGTGTGTGGGTATGTGTCAGTAGAAACGGCATTACCTCACCCAATTCAAACAAACATGTTTCTTGAATATTCAACAACTTTTAAATACCTTTGACATGGAGTACAATAAACCATTAAGTTGCATTAAAATGTATTTGCTAAGCTAAATTTACACTCACCATGTCATATGCATGCAGGACTTTTCAAGAAAATTCTTCATTAATCATTCAGTTTCATTGGCAGATATAGTGTTGAATTTGTACAAAGTGATTAAAGTGATGAAATGGTAAGTGACTTGAAAGTTCTTATTTAAAAACTGGTAAGACAATAATTGGAAATAATTATGGAAACATGATATTGCTAAAGTTATTTTTTTCAGACTAGTATGAGATTTTCAAGGAAAGTCACCTAAAATACTTAAGAAACTATATGATTTTATATCAAATATTGTTGAGCAACTACCAATTATTTTGATAAAGAGTAAATTTATTGGAAAAATGTTAATATTTAGAGAAATATCAATTCATTGGCAACATTTTTCATCAATTCGTTGTAAACTACAAGTTACTTATTCTTCACAATTGGGGTAGAGTTTCTTTAAAGAATTTAACCAAACAAAAATTACTCAATATATTATTTTCTTACCTCAGAAATATGAATAAAACAAATAAGATGGGTCAGAACAATACGAGGATCTTTTCTATCACATATTTATTGTGCAGAAATACCACAGTTCACTTGAATGATCTTTATCTTGCAATTCCATAAGGTAGGTACTGCAAAGCTACTAAAGGTCCTCATGTGAATCCATCCAAACGCTTCTATTAAATCAATCATTATATATAGGTAAATATTTAAAAAAAAAGTGTTGTCGGGGATTGTTTTATCAAATTTCCAAAAATTTTACCTAAATGATAAAATCACTGCAAAAATCTTCAAAACGGGTGGATGCGGTTCTCTAGTTGCTACTTCAATAAACTAATTCTTTTTTTGTAACTGGACTTTAAAAGACATTACAATACAAACTTCCAGGCCCAGTTCAGATCAAGCTACCATTGAGGAATTGGTGAATATGTTAGAGTATGTACAATTCTTTTTTATTAGAGGCCATTTTGGTAAATAAGAAATCACGCTCCTTTACCTAAAAATAAATTATTAGTAAACTACTTCCAATATTGGTGTAACGCTTATACTTGTTATTAAAAAAGATATTCAAATACTTGCCAACATCTTAAAAGCATTTAGCTTGTTTAAATCATATTCATCAACTTAAAACATTGTGGTGTGTATGTGAGCGTTTTCAAATACACAAGTACGTAAAGGTATATTAAGTTCAAAACTCTGACATCAATAAGATGATGATTATGATGACAAAATCAGATGAAAGAATACGACATGCAATATCAAATTACTTAGTTAAAGGTGTAGAAAATGTGAGAAATAATTGTACATACCTACTATAAGAATCAAAATTTTAAAAATATACATTTTCAATCAAAATTTACATCATTACTTAAACTGTATTCACCTAATCTTCACGTATAAAACTTAAACATAAATAAGTTTTCCGACTAGATACCAATTCCGTTCCTATCATTATAATGAATTACGAAGTTTTTTTGTTTGAAACTTTGGTTTACTTTGACCTTGGACGAATAAAAAAGATGAACCCAGCTGACATGTTTGAATATAATTGAAGCCAACTTACAGTAAACCTCAATGTTGTCAAATTTTACAATTTATTTATTAGCTGGATGCATGTTACGTTTCAAAAATATTTATTCATACATCGTAATATTATTAAAAATCAATAAGAATCTGGCTCTAGTTCTCACTAAATTTGGTTAATTGACAATAATCCCCACAATTGATCTAAAAAAAGAAGAAGAAAATAATTTTTGCGAGAATGTTTATAAAAAAATATAAGCTAGGCAACATTGCTATGTAACTGTATTCGTTTATGCTTTTGTTTTATCTAGAATAGAATGTGTGAATGAAATAATATCAAATACTAGTTTTATTTGAACACAAATTTACTATAGAAATGTGCCAACAAAACTTCGAATCAGCAAATACTTCGAAACATAAAACACACTGAAGTAGCAATTTGTGTGCTGCTTTTACTACTTCTGCTACCACCACACTCACTATTATATGTCTGACGCCGGTTTCGATGTTCACCTCTAGTTTCTATGTGATTTGTACAAAACAAACAAACAAACAAAATATTACTGCGTATAATTTGATATAAGATGGTTATTTGATTGAATTAGTAACTCACTAATGGTATTGAACAAAATATGTAATTTGATCCGTTTGGTCGAAAGATACAAAAAACTACAGGAAGAGGTGATTTATAAGATATCAACTGTTTTTGGTATTTGTAATAACTGCAAATTATCAAAAGAGTATTTCTTAAAGGAAAGACTATCATTACTTTGACTGAAATAGAACAACTTTCAAATTCAGTGGTAAGTTCAATAATTACTCATCTTGTACTGGATACTGTGAACAATTTGAAATTATTATTATTATAATTATTTTCTAGTTTATGGTCTTTGAAAAATAGCAATTGAATGCTCTCAAATTTTTTCGATAATAATATAATGGGATTCGTATAGAACTGCTTTTGTTACTTGCCATTTTTCTTGATTAAAAAGTTTCTTATAATGAAAAGTCACATTATTAACAGAAGTTAATTTGAAATTAGAATTTTCTCTATATAGAAAGATTGTTTTCGAGTTGGTATAATAGTGTTCGTTTCTATAATTGATCTTCACTCAGATTTTTTTGTAATCCATTTACTTAACACACTTTATCTGTCTTGATTAAACTTTCCAATGAATATGTAACCAACTCCTAATTTTGATGTGAGGACAAAAATAATTATTGAAAAATGTGAAGTTATTTTGGTTTTCTAGAAAATTCCAGTGTAACAGATTTTGTATAGAAATTTTAAAAGTTTTCAGGTCGGTCTGGTGAAAACATCCAAAGCGACCAACATGGATTTTGAAATATAGTTATAGAATTGTTGATGCCATTGAATTTGAAGAAAATTTGTCAGGTTTTCATTTACAAACGCTTTTGAAAATTTTTTAAGATTTATACATCATAGAAATGCATAACTCAATAAATAACTTGATATTAATGAAGATGCAAGAGTCAGGAAGTGTATAGAAAAAGTGAGAAAATTTGTTGATTTAAGTCCAAATTCAGAATCAAATAACAATACTGAAGCGAATGTAGTGGAAAAGCCAGTCCTTCATCAAGTAGATTTGAGGATGAAAATACCAATTTTAAATATAGTAATTTCTAAATTTGTCTGTAGGAAAATGTTGCATCTGGTGATCTGATAGAAAAAACCAATCGCAATCAAGCAGAATCAAAAAATGGAGATATAAAGTTTTGGATAGGCTTAGAAGAGGAATAATATACTTTTGAGGACACACAGTTACTGAAATTATAAAATGATATGAATAGTTCAATTAGTTCAATTGCTTCTCCATCAAATTGGACATGAACGCTGATTCTTCACAATTACAACCAGATTTTGTGAAATTAGAATAAAACAATTGGATGATCTATGGAAAATAGAGTTCGAAATAAACTTTGATCAGATCCCGGAATTTAAATTTCCCGAGATAGTGAATATTCATATCATTATATTTGTAATTTGGATTGTAAATAAAGTGAATTTAACTTATATTGTTTAGTGATTGATGTCTTGTACCTTGTTATTTTCAAACTAAAACTATTTAGATGATGTTTCTGTTTGCCAATGAACACGAAAATTGTTCAGAAAATGGGAAAGTTTTGAAATTATAAAAAAGAAAAAAAAGATCGTTTTAGTTCCATAAAAGGTTATTAGTTTTTCAACTAGAAATATTCAGGCAATTTAAAAGAAATTTGCTTCAGTCTCAACAACTAAGCCCCGTAATGGTTCGTATTTCTATATCAAAATGAATCATTCATTGAGATCTCTCTGTGGTAAAGCATTGTCGGTCGAATATAGAAACACCCTGTATTTACTAAGTTATATATAGATTATGTAAATTCCAAAGATAATAATCTTGATGTATTTACTCAACCTCTAGACAGAACTAAATTTGTTTATTTCAAAGAAGTTCTGCGTATATTTTAGGATTTAGCTTTACTTCGTTTGTTCTATATGTATGTTTTAATACAATTTCAATGTTGTTCTTTTTTATACTGTTTACTCCTTTATTGTATAAGCAGCTTGAAATTTTTGTCACTATCGTCTTGGGCTCCCCTATGGTGGTTAGGTTAGGTTTTTGTGCCAAATGGAATTGGGCATCAAATTGACGGAAAGGAGCATAAAAATGATTGGTTCGGCGGATAACGCGTTAATCATGGAGTTACTCATATTTATGACGTTTTAATAAAAATATAATTGAATTTTTTTCAGAAATTTAAGGAAAAGGCATGAAACTGTTGAAATTAGGCATAAAAAATGATTTGCATAAAATTAATTAAAAAAAAAAATGATTTTTCAACAAACTTTATTGAGAAAATTAACAAATTTTTATCAAAAATTAGAACGAGCATTTTTCCTTGAAATCACGACACCATCACTCAAAAGTATATTTCTGGTATTCTCCTCATATTTCGTCCACCTTCTCTTCTTCATCCTCCTCTACTTCTTGCTCCTCTTCTTCTTCGTAGTCTCCCGCCGAAGATTCCGTCTCATCACCCAACTTCGCACGTTTCTTCTGTTTACCGCCTCCATCCTCACTCGCGTATCTCTGTCGCTTCGTCTTTCTGGAAGATTTCGCATATCTATATATGAAGCTGTACATTTTCAGTCTGTCGAGCAGCTCCATTTCGACGGCTTCTTTAGCCTGTTTGACGGCTACGTCCATCCTGAATTTGAGTTTATTGAATTTATCGTTCAGCACAAGGTTATCGTCGATATTTTTCAAGAACGGTTTCAAATTTTCGGCCTTTACCCAAGATCTAGTCACCGCGTCGGAATCGAAAAATGTCACGTACGTGGTAGTGCGTCTGAAAATAATCGTTAACCGTCAATACACAGTGTGACTAATTCCATAGATTGAATACCTTGTGTCATTTCAAGAATTTTATCGAAATATATTACGAAAAAATAATCGATTAACCACCCTGTATATGACCATCAGAATTTAAAAACTTAATATAAAAAATAATAAAACCTGTATATGAGTTTACAAATTTCCCACTCTCTACTCTCAATTGATAAAAAAAATCGCACTCTAAGGTAACTTGGTAATTTCGAATTGTATAGGTATGAAGAAATTGAAAATGGAACTGAAGATACCAACAATATTAAACTCAAACCTGAATGTATGCAATTATGGAATGAACGTTTGATTGGATTGCACAGTGACAAATTGACAAATGTAAAAGAAGCATTAAGAAAACGAATGGCAATACCAATACTGACAACTCCACATCAGATAATACTTTGAATGGCTAATGAAGATGCTAATAGAAAACAAAATGGGGAAAGTGAATTGAATAATAGAGGTAAATATTTAATTACAATAAATATATGTAAAAACTTATGATATACATGTTGTTTGGTTGATTGTACAATGAATCGACACTGAGAACATACACACAGCTGCCGAAAATTTGTTGAATGAACATATTACAAAAGTAAAAGTGCTTAAAAGATACTATGAAGGTAAGAAGAATACTCACATTGAGAAATCCAAGACATGTACTACTATTACAACACTCACTATTACACTGCCTGGCGCCTGTTTCTATGTTCTCCGTTAGTCTCTATGTGTTTTGTACAAATCAAAAAAATATTACCGAGTATAATTTGATTTAAGATCGTCAGTTGATTGAATTAGTAAACTCACTCTCTACTCAATAACAACATTCTGAGGGCTAATGTAAAAGGCTTTTCTGTTCTATTTTTAGCGTGATGGGTGATGGGATGGTTAAAAAATGTTTTTGATGAATTTAAATTTGAAAAATCTGTCCCCACTTTCATGAATAAATTCGACGCATTTTTTTATTAAATTAGTTTTTCGCTACCACAAAGTCCTTGCAAAATGAAGTACCCAAGGCCCCTTGCTTCGGGTAATTCATCAGTATTCATGTTTGTTTCCTGTTTCTTTTTTATTGGAACTTCAATACCAGTGACAACGTTAGAACATTCTTCTTGTTGGTTACAAGAGTTAGTTTATTCTTAGAAGCACTTAAAGTTTCAAATGAGTGTAATAATTCAATTTAGGAAAATTTAGATGAAGCGGCTCTTTCAGACATCATTGTAAAGTACAAAATATGCAATAAATATGCATGTCGATGAGTATGATTTACACAATCTAAATGCTTTTAAGAGGTTGGCAATATCTAATACTAATGAATGAATCACCTCTTCCCAAATAGTATTTACAAAGCCAGATCGATAAGTCCACTTTTTGAATTTCCCGCCTGCCAACTGAAACAGCAACACTGCACATATCAATATGCGGTGTTGTTTGATTACTATATCTATACACCAAAAAATTGCTAACAATAATTTATTCAAACTGCTTAAGTTATTTAAACAACTTTTTTTTATTAATATTAAATATATTGATTAAATCTGAATAACTATATGTAAAAAAAAACTCGTGTGAAGAACAGCAAGGGCACGGAGGTAAACGTATAAATAGTATGGGAGCTCAACAAGATTTGAAATTTTTATAAAAAGATTCATTAATATCTTATATGAAAGAATAATCTAAATCCCTTCAATTTCAAACACATATATAAACATTTTTCTTCAAAACAATTAGAAAACACAATTAAGATTTTTACTTCACCAAAGAGTTTGTGATAACCTTTTCAGAATGTAAATAAATGATTCTGTGAATGTAAAACGATCGGTTAAACTTACATTCTGGTCCACATTTCTTAGAAGCACATTTTAATCATTCTCCAAAGCAACCATGGCATCTTAAATTCAAGTAGTCACAAAAATCTATTTCTAATTTATTTTCATAAGATTAATCTTTTTCTTAAAAGCGTCTTGTAAGATTTTTCAGTTTGTGGTTTTGTTGTAAGTGAATATAGATATATTTTCGAGATCAAATCTTACTTTCTTCTTTTTTGGAGGGCTAACGTTTTCATTCAGTGCTCTGACTGACACTGGATATTGACGGTATTGCGGAATTATACTGATACATCTTAACTAGACATGATTTTTTCCTTCGAGGTTTATCGTTATTTTCCTAAATAAAAATATTTTCAAGACCAAGAAAATAATTTTGATGAAAAAGTTTATGAAAATATATAAGCTAGGCAACATCGCTATGTATCTGTATTCGTTTGCGATAAAATGGCTGCCTTTGTTCACTAAAAACTGAGAAAGCATTTTGAATAGATTTGTTGGAGTGAAATATTTTTGAGTGTTTAGATATTGTTCAAGTGACGTATTAGTCTTAGTTTTAATTTTTAGAAAAGCTTTTTATATTTCCCTATTCCAGTCATATGGTTAAATTAGTTACTTACAAAACTCTACAGAATAGGATACTCAAAAATTGTATATTCTTTTTCTGTTCAAGGTCAAATACCTTTAACTTGATAGTTAATCTGTAGTTTTGTCGTTTTTCAGTTTTATGGAAAAAATAGATTAGATAGTTACATATTTTTATCGTATTCCTACGTCACATCGTTGTGAAGAAGTGATTCACGAGTAAAAATGCAAATAAAATTTGAAAACTTTATTTTTTTGGCCAGCTTATATAATACCAACAAAATACTTCATCAAATTAAAAACAAACAATATTATCACCTTTGCATAAAAATGTACCAACTCAATACTCAACGAAAAGTATATCAATCAGTTGTTCTACAGTTTAGAGACTAGGTACCTAATCATTATAATTACCTAATTATAAAATAATCTTTCTGGCTTTCTGAGGGGCAAATTTATCAATACTTTTAGAAGCAATTAAAGTTTCAGGTGAGTAAAATAATTAAATTTCTAAAAATTTGGATGAAGCGGATCTTTCAGACTGATGTAAACTACAAAATCAGCAATAAGTATGCATTAACAACATTTTTCCAACAGACAATAAATACCTTTCAGATGTTAAGTCTAAACACTGCTAAGAAGTACCCGGTTTAATATCCCCAAATTTAACATAACTTTTTGCCGGAAAGGAAATAAGTTTGCGTTACTCCACTGATACTCCCCTATGGAATGAAAAAAAAATAAGAACTAATATGTCACTCGAAAAATATCTAAACACTCAAACAAAGGCAGCCATTTTATCGCAAACGAATACAGATACATAAGATGTCTCGGTATAATTCCTCAATACCGCTAATATCCAGTGGAGTCAGAGCACTACATGAAAACTTTAGTCCTCCAATTCTATATCCACTTACAACTAAACCACAAACTGAAAAATCTCACAAGATGCTTTCAAGAAAAAGATTAATCCGATTTAAATCCGTCAGACCTACAGCATCCAGTCAAAATTATCCTCAAACTGATAAAAATAGAGAAAGATCATGGCGACTTGATACCGCAATTTTACCGACATCGATATTCTTCCACGAAGAATATCAATCCCGTTTGACGCGGCAATGCCGTCATCATCTTATGAAAATAAATTAGAAATGGTTTTTTGTGACTGCTTGAATTTAAGATGTCATGGTTGCTTTGGAGAATGCTTAAAATGTGCTTCTAAGAAATGTGGACCAGAATCTAAGTTTAATCGACCGTTTTACATTAACAGAATCATTCATTTACATTCTGAAAAGGTTATCACAAACCTTTTCATGAAGTAAAAATCTTAATTGTGTTTTTTAATTGTTATGAAGAAAAATGTTTACATATGTGTTTGACATTGAAGCTATGTAGACTATTCTTTCATATAAGACGTACATGAATTTTTTTATAAAAATAAATAAAGTTAATTCAGTTTTAATCAATATATTCAATGTTTATAAAAAAAGTTGTTTAAATAACTTAAGCAGTTTGAATAAATTATTGTTAGCAATTTTTTGGTATATAGATATAGTAATAAAACAACACTGCATATTGACATGTGCAGTGTTGCCGTTTCAGTTGGCAGGCGGGAAATTCAAAAATTGATGGACATATCGATCTGGCTTTGTAATTACTATTTGGGAAGAGATGATTCATTAATTAATATTAGATATTGTCAACCTCTTAAAAGCATTTAGATTCTGTAGATCATACTCATCAATATGCATATTTATTGCATATTCTGTATTTTACATCAGTCTGAAAGATCCGCTCCATCTATATTTTCCTAAATTGAATTATTATACTCATCTGAAACTTTTAGTGCTTCCAAGAGTGAGGACTCTCTTATAACCAATAAGAAAAATGTTCTAATAATGTCACTGATATTGAGGTTCCAATAAAAAATAAAAACAGGAAATAAACATGAATACTGATGAATTATCCGAAGCAAGGGTTACTTCATTTTGCAAGGACAAGGAAAAACTAATTTACTAAAAAAATGCCTTGAATTTATTCATGAAAGTGGGGACAGATTTTTAAAATTTAAATTCTTTAAAAACATTTTTCAACCATCCCATCACCAAAGAAAATGTCGTTAATTAAAAAAAAAAAAACATTATTCGCTATCAGAACATCCTAGTTAATCCTCTAATAAGCTATCAGTATCCTCGCTGTTTTTGTCTTCACTTTCTTCCGATGAACCCGTGTTTACTGTAAATATTAAGTGATCTAGAGTGTGGTCTAAGGTGTCCTCTTTTTGTATAAGGTCATTCTCATATTTTTTAACATGTTGGCAAATATTATACCACTCTTGTTCCGATACCTCCTCAAATTTTTGCCTAGCGAGTGCCGTTGTATTGTGCGCAACTACCCAATTTTTTACTAACGCCCAGATTTTTTCGATCGGGTTTAGTTCTGGATGATAAGGAGGTAAACGTAGTACACGGTGCCCATGTTGTTGTAACAGTTCGTCTAGTTTGTACTTTATGGAGAAACGAAATTCATTTTCTTGAAAAATGCGGTATAGTTCCGGTTTTGTTAGTTTGGGGTCTGCTGGTAATCCATTTTTTGTTAGCCTGTTGCGTTGTCTATATCGAGGACGGACCTTTCAGGCAGATTCGGCAACAATTGCTTTTGAACCCATGTCATGAAATTTTGATTATTCATGTCTTTATGGTAATCACCAATTTATGTACCTGCAAAAACAAACAAGTATATAGTATATAGTAAGTATATTATAATTCTATTGGTATATGATAAGTAGGTGGTAAATGCTATGGTTAATCGCAATTTAAATGCAATTGTACAAAAAAATATTTTTTCTATTCTGGCTAAGCCTGGTCGACACTGGAATCTGAATTTAGATATTGACATTAATATTCATAATTTTCTGTATACGATATGCCGAAATATCGATATTTTAGCCATCACTAATTCTATTTTAAAAAATACAAGTATTCAAACTTACCTGATTTAAATATAAATTATCAGTTTTTTACGAATCCTTTTTCTCCACCAGCATGTATTATAATCAGCCGTTGGCCTTTAGAAATTGGCTTCTTCATTCCTTTTAGAGTCTCATCGTACCAGCCTCTGTCTTTAACATGGCTGCTGTGTATGTAAGTTTCATCAGTATAACATATATTACGGCCTCTGGCGAGATACGATCCAGCTTTCTTTTTTTAGTGTTACGTATTTTTTTCGGCGATTGAAAAGATGTGCTTGGTCCTCTCCAATCAACTTATTGAACTTCTTTTGATATCTTCTGGAAAGTAGACCTTGACACCCCAGTAGCAGCTAGTACTCTTTCCCTGAAATATCACAAAATGTTAATATTCTAATTTAAAATATGACACTCAATAAGTAGGTGCCTATATAAAAATGTGTAAATTCTGCATTTCTTCAACCTACTTCTCTAATTAAATCTCGCTACATACCTGTAATTTTTTAAAGGAATAGTAACTCCTTCATCTGCCTCTTTTTTCATGAAATTAATAATATTTTGATTATGATTTATCGCGTATAATAAGACCTGTTTAACCATTTAATGTATATATTTAAATTATGTTGAGTGCGCTACTGAACTTGGCACATGCGCCTACCTAGAGTAACCGGGCTTGCGCAGAAGAAGACAGACATCAATCATCAAGGAGCCACGAGGCCAACAGCGTTTTTTGTTCAGGCACACAAAGCATTTGTACAATAAAGTGAAAATCGAAACAAATCGTTTTATTGTACTTCTCACATTGTATACAGTCCACTTTAAAACATTTTCAATCAAGATATCCAACCATTTTGGTCTCTTCGAGCGAATTTAGTGTAAAAGTAGCGGCAACAGTTCACGCTGATTCAACAATTCAAGACAGTACTTACAACAATCAGACAATCACAGGCTGAAAAGTGTAGTGCAAATCATTTATTCTTCCAATCCGTAAGTTTGTTCCATTTTATCATCTGCATGCATAGGGATTTCAAATCATTAAAATCGATATTATTTCATTCTGAATCTCTATAAGTATTTTACTGCAAACTAGTTCATTTCATTTAGTCGGTTCTCACAAAACATCACAATGTTAGCAGGAGAAAATGAAGTAAATGTGTCAAAAGTAGATCAATCGAAATCGGACAAAACCGATATTTTGCTAGAGTTAAAAGAGCAACGCGATGTAGTTATCGAAAAGCTGAATAGGTTTATAAATTTCATTAAATGAGCCAACGAATCCGATTTATTAGAATTAGAATCACGTCTAGACCACGTATCGAGTATTTTCAACCATTTCGAACAAGTTCAGTCACGAATAGAATCGCTAGAAAAGTGTACAACTAATTCAGAATATCGTGAAACATTCGAAAACAGCTTCTTCAAAGCACAAGCCGGCGCTAAAAATAAAATTGTAGAGTTTCACAGCAACATACAAGCCAGAATAACAGCTAGTCATAATGTAGCTAGACAAAATAATTTGTTCAACAATAGTGTTACTGTAAATTCAAAAATTACACTGCCACCAATTGACTTACCTATCTTTGATGGCGATCAAAAAAAATGGGTATTTTTCATTCAAAGATTTCAGGCATTAGTTGACCAGAATCAGCAGTTATTCTGCTATAGAAAAGTTGTATTATTTACAGGGCCGACTTAAGGGTGAGGCAGAAAAATTAATTCAGCAACTTGAGTTGACAGATGAGAATTATTTAGTAGCTTTACGTATATTGCGAGAACGATTTGAAAACAAAAAAATTATTATAGACAAACATGTAGAAGAATTATTTAACATGCCAGTAATTACTAAGGAATCAGCTCATTTTTTAAGAAATTTAACTGACACATTCAAACAACTAATTACTTCACTCAAAGCTCTAGGTGAACCAACTGATTCGTGGGATCGCCTATTAATTCAACTATTAAAAATTAAACTAGACGCACGTACTAGGGAACGTTGGCATGAACATTTACATTTACAAAATAAAAGGGAACCTCCACCATTGTCAGAATTTCTCGACTTTTTAGTAAATCGTTGTGAATATTTAGAAAGCAAAGAAAAAACTGATAATCAGCAAACCATGTTAAAATCTAACTATTATAATCACACGCACAAAAATGCAAATAACAGTATAATTCTAAATATCCCTCACGAGGTGAAGGTCAAACAATCACATGTGCCGTCACGCAGGCGCAATGCGCTTATTGCAAAGATCAAGATCATTACATTTATTCATGTAAAAAATTCCTTAAGTTACCAAGTTCAACGCGACAAAACGAGTTAATTAAACTAAAATTATGCTTTAATTGTCTCAGAGGTGATCATAGGTCAGATTCTTGCACTCGTGGAACCTGCAAGGTTTGTCAAAAGAAACAAAACACACTAATTCATCGAGACTACATTCAAACACAAAATCACAGCAATCCTTCATTAGCCACAAACACACATTTGGCAATTGAAAATAAACAAAACACAGACGCACCTCAAGAAACTATCCAACTCTCATCAATCACACATCATCTAAATAATAAAAAACAAAATGTTCTTCCCCAGGTAGCAAGGTCACGTGAAAATGACGTCGGAATCTGGTCATGAGATGACTAGTAATGACCAGTTCAATGACGTGAATATAACGTGAAAATGACCTCCTAATGTCTTGGACCAATGACGTCATTTATATCACATGATTTACACGTCACATAAGACGTGATTTTTAATTGTTGTATGACGTGATTATGGCGTCTACTACTACGTCAATTTGTCCCAGTTTAAAAAATGTTTAATAGGCTTCAATTTGTTTTAATAAAGAAAAAGACTTTACATGTACATAGGAAGGGAGCACACCTATAAAAATAAACCAAAATATTATTTTGATAAAATTTATTTATCAATAGCATGAAAAACATGATGTAACTGCAAAAGAAACTTAAAATTCCAGTTTTCATAACACAAATTAACAATGTATTGTAATATCTGTTCAAATTAGAAATACTGAATAGTATATGGTTTATTTATTATGAAAGTAATATTTTAAAATGTCAAAACGTCCTGTGAAACAAATGACTGCTCTATTTGCATGAAAAATTGGAAAAAAGAACCTAAAATTTGCTATGAATAATAGGCATCGCCATTAGAGAACCCCTTAATTCAAGAACAATACATTTGGCAGTTATTTTCCCAACAGGCCATATTTTGAGATCTGTGAGATTTTCAACTATGAAAATATTTAAATTGCTGGAAGGATATGGATATGTATATAAGTCTGAATAGCCAAGAAACTCTTTGCCAATAAGATATATTTGACTGTCAGCAGATTTTACTATATTATGAATTTCAACTATTTTATTCCCAATTAAAACATAACTATCCGCCTTAGAATGATTAAATGCTGATAATGTTATGCCTGGTAATCTCAATTTATGAAACTGTTGATTCCATTTCAAATTTTCGTCAAAAATAAGTGGTCCCAATGTATGTTTACTTTCCAATTTATACGTAATATTAGATACTGGCTGTGAAATTAAAAAATCCTTTTCAACAAGTCGTCGATGAACTTGTTGTAGGGGATTGGTTGGAGATTTTATTAATGATTTTATCTCTCCCAAATAATTTTCAAACGGAAAAGTCGAAAAATTGTCCAATTTGCCTAATAAATCTACATCATCACAAAGATGTGACATTAAGTGTACATTATAAACCATGAACTCCAAACCATACAAAGATTTTGAATGTTTGATAAATACATTTATGATATTTCTCACAAAAGGGATTTTAAATTTTTCAATATGGCTCTGTGATAACAATATTGAAACAGAAAAATGAAGAGCAAGAAAGTTTTCATATATAGCTAAATCCACAATATCTTTAAGAACCGAAGGACATAAGTACACTAAAAACATTCTATATTCAGTAGCTTTCCAATAATTTAGTTCATTAAGCGAACGGGGTTTTCGATTGAATTCTACTGGTATCATATTTTTAAGGTTGAGCAATCGTTCTGAAATCATTTTAACTCTCTGATGTTGTAATCTAACCTTCAAGGATCCTGCAATCCAAGTATTCAGTAACTTTCTAACTACTCCTAAGCAAATGTTGTGCATGTAGTCAATCGGAAAACTACTAATTAGATCAATTGGTAATTCATGAAAACTAGTCTGCGAGATATGATGCTCATCATCCAATTGTAAGCGAAAAGATTCATTCGTGCGTTTCTGACCATTTAAACCATTGAAAACTAACTTGTGTTTATAATATTCTCCGTGAATTGTGCATCTATCACAAGAGGAATATACTGAGTGGAATTTAGTGCCTTTTAGATAGGCCCTTGCAGGTGCATCACAAACAAAACTATGTACCTCTAATGTGAAGTGTTTGTTACAAATAACAAAACCATTTTGCAATAAATCTTTCAATTCTACTATGAATGGATGAAGAAATGTATTTAAAGGATGTGGTTTATTTTTTCCACAAAAGATGGAAATTGCAAAAAGTCTACTACCAGAAATATTTTTTATTAATCCCAAAATAGGCCAAAACTGCATTTTTGAACTTTTGAAGAGTGGAATGCCATCAACATTAAAACTAATTTGAATTTTGTCTACACAAGTATCATTTGAAATAAGCTTAGAAAGAGCACTCCTCAATCCAAAATAACAGAACTGACCAGATTCTATATCAACAATTGGTGTAAATTTTGGGGTTGATAACAAGGTACGACTGTCTAAAGGAAGTTCAGGGTGGTAAGGATGAAGCAAATGAAGTAGGTGTGTCAAAGCAGAAAGTGAAATTTTATGTTTTATAGCCCATTCAGCCAAATCATTAGCAATAGAAGTTTCTGTGCATAATGAATCATTGTTATCAGAACTGATTGATTTATCAACTTTAACAGATGTACTAGTACTAGTACTACTAGTGTTGCTGCTAATAGTATCATTGAAGAAAAAGCAGTCATTTGTTTCATCAACATTTTCTGCACCCCGTCCAGGGTTAACAGAGGTTCTTGACTTATATTGAAATTCTTGTTTGGTCGCTTGTAAAGCCCTTCTACACTTTTGTCTTGAACCAACCAATTCTTTCAACTTACGTTTTGACATTTTTAAAAATAAAAATATATGCTAATAATTCATAAAAAGTAGTTGATAATACAATCAAACCAGAGCACCAGCATTTCTTTTTTGCTCACGTTGTTTGGCATGTTTTAGCCATATTTTGATAGCATTTTCCACATCTGCTTGAGAGGTCAAGGGAGTTTTGATTTGTATGGCACCTGTAACGAAATAAATGAGTGGTTATTTAATGAGAATTATCCCTGTCGCAGAAATAAAAAAATAGTATTATTCTATTATGCTTTATGAAGGACGAATTTAGGCAGTACCACACAAAAACAACGAATAGTACTTACGAATGATGACAGATTTCACTAAAGTGTTGGAAAATGGCACTTTATTGTTTCTCTGCCCAGCAAAATTTACAATTTGGCCAAACCGTTGGTCAAGAGTAGTCTCATGATTCTATTAACATAAGCTGTGGTGCCATTTACTCCAATTGAGGAAAGGTAGGATGCCTAAAGCAAAAAATAAAACTACTATAATAGACCTCCATAATAAAACTATCACAAAATTCTATTTTAGAGTAAGTACAATAAATATTTAGATTACAATTACACTTAAATCAATGGGAGAGTTCTAATTCTTAATTCACTTTTAATGAAATTCTATGTAAAAAGTACTTACCAAATCATTAAATTTTTCTTCGGATTTCAAATATTGTTCCAAATTTTCAAACCTCCTTTGATCGTCTATTGGAAACTGCACGGGTATGTCATTGGGTAGACTAGCAACTACTGAACTTCGAGAGTTTTTTAAAAGAGTCTTTACTTCCTTGACCTCTTCTCTCAACTTTTTCAATTCCAGAAAAATTTTCTCTAAATCTATTATATATATATATATAAAAAAATTATTCACAGTATTAAACAAATAAAAGAACCTACTTTTTGGATGAATTCTATCTGTATTCTCTTCAGACTGTATATTGGAAGTTGTTTGAATTGATTGCGAATGTGATCCCCCAGGTGTTTGAGAAAGCAATTCTGTACTTTGTCTAGTGGAAGTTGGTGGAGATATTTGTGAATTTGGTTTCACAATCGGCCTAGAAGCTGACTTACCTAAAACAAAAGAAGAATTCTAATTTTTTATTATTTATTTTCAGTGTCAGATTGTACGCTTAGTATCTACGCTAACTGCGTAGAGCCCAGTTTGATCTCATACCTATTAATATCTATAAAAATATTTCATCCTCTTAAAAAATTATTTGTAAATAAAAAAATAAGTTAGACATTATTTCAATTAAAGCTATTTTAAATAGAAACATATTTATAGAAAAGTGTACTTACCAGAGCCACTCACAGAAATATATTTTTGGAAAGATGGAGGCCTTATCAGATTTGATACTGTTTCTCCTTCACTTTCACTGTCACTCAAAATCCTTCTACTAACGAATTTTCTCCTAGTTCGCTCTCCCTCACAATCTGAAGTAAGGTTGTCCGAATTATATTCGCATTTCTTCAGTTTTTTTTGTGCCTTGTTGAGATCATCTGAAAAATAAAAAACAAATATGTATAACAAATACCCAGAACCACACCACAACTCTTTAAAATTCTTTTGAAAATATAAACTTAATGAAACAAAACTAAATTACGCACCACATTCAAAAAATATTCTTTTTACTCCAGACAACTTCCAATTATGTTCATTTGGTTCTTCACATAGTGTGAGAGCCCTATTGAAAGCAGCACTCGTTCTGTATGGTGGCCACAAAACATTCTGCTTCAAAGGGGTGAACCAGGAAGAATGAACCAAACCTATTAAACCATTTTCGGAAAATTCTACACCCACAAATGCCATTGTTACTATAAAACTACAAAATAAAGGTCAAAACTCATACCACTGCTAAATACCAAGTTAATAAAAATGCATAAAATCTACTTCTATTTGAGACAAACAAGGTAAATCATAGCACTACAAATATAGCCATTTAAGTCAATGTATGAAGTTAAGACATATGGTTTATTGAGTTTCTTCATCTATTTGAGCGCTAAAATTTTGGAGGCAATTTATTCAATCAATACCTCCAATTGGCTATTTCCCAATCATAAATGTTTCGCTTGAAACATGAAAATTATAACTGAATAAAATTAAGAATTGAGAAATTGAATTATTATTTTCGACCATACATGCCATAACCTTTAACCAGATATATTCAAATCAAAAAATATAAATAACTATAATAATTATTATACTTACCACAATGGAACAACAGAAAAACTAAAAACACTAATAGCAGCACCGCAGATCATCTAACTATTATTAAATAAAATATATATTCATAATAAAATATATAATCATAATAACCAAGCCGGTTTATGATTAATATAAAATGGTCGTTCGTTGTGGATGGCGGGTTGTCATCATCATGTTGGCTAGCGGCGCAAGCGCATACGCGTTACCTTAGTAGATCCCGCAATTATAAATTTTTATAGGAAGTTTCTTAAAAAAAATTATTTATAGATATTAGATAATATTATAGGTTTTGTTTAAATACCATATAAAAAGATCTCAATTTTTTTGGACTTAATAAATAAAAAAATGCTGGAATTTTCAGTGTCATGGTTGTTTATTATCGAAAATAGCCTCACAAAATAATTACATTAGTCACAAAATAAAACAAATGAAATATATCTGATTTTTTCAGATGAGTTATCACTAGATAGTCTCGTCATTATGACGTGACAAGATGTCGTGTTATACACCTCAATTATTTGACGTTATTATCACGTCGATTTTTGGTGGTCTCAGTGTTTTCGACCAGTGATCACCAAATGTTGACGTCATTATGACGTGCCCTTGCTAGCTGGGTCTTAGCACAGCGGCTGTATTCCTCAAAGACAAATCAGGCAATTTAATCAAAGCACGTGCATTGTTAGACTCGGGTTCTCAATCAAATCTAATAACCTCTGACCTTGCGCGAAAATTAAATATCGGTACTACCAAAATAAACTTACAAGTGATCGGTGTTAATCAGGTTACTACTAATATCACAGAGCAATTAAATATTGATATAATTTCAAGAGAAAACAATTCTTTTCAACAAAATGCTACATTTTTAGTTATAAACCAAATAGCGGGTAATATTCCAAACTTCAAAATCGATTGTCAACATTTAAATATACCGAAACGAAACACATTACTCTTGCGGATCCTGAATTCGATAAATCCGCCAAACTGGATATTCTCTTAGGCGCAGGTGTCTTTTGGGATATTTTAGCGGATGGGCAATTTAAGCTCGGCGACGGTAAACCGATACTTCAGAAAACATTATTTGGATGGGTCATATCGGGACCCATATATCAAAATTATTCAATTCAAAATAACAGTAGTAATACCATATCATGTAATTTAATCACAACTACGCTTGAAAACGCAATTGAGAAATTTTGGAAAATCGAGGAATACCAAGACGATAACAAAACCAAACGGACGATTGAAGAAAAACAATGCGAAGAACATTTCCTAAAAACAATTCAGCGGACCGAAACTGGCAGATTTCGTGCGACGTTGCCAGTTCGCGAAGGTGTAGGCGATTTGGGGAATTCGAAGATGAATGCGATTAAAAGGTTTCACAAATTAGAAAGTGAACTGATCAATTATACAGTCATACGTCAACAATATTCGGAGTTCATGAGGGAATATGAAAAACTCGGGCACATGACCAAGGTGCCGACGTGGGCAACGGAAGTGGATGGAAAGGGAGTTTTTTACCTACCACATCATGATGTCGTGAAGGATAGTGCAACCACTAAACTACGAGTGGTGTTCGATGCATCCGCCAAAACAGGAAACGGTATTTCGTTGAATGATACGCTAATGGTGGGTCCTACAATACAGGAAGATCTTTTTGCTATCATCATTCGTTTTAGACAACACAATGTAGCAATGGTAGCGGACATAGAGAAGATGTACCGGCAGGTGGAAATTGTAGAAGAGCAACGTGATTTACAGCGAATTATGTGGCGTTCGGATCCAAACCTGCCTCTAGAAGTCTACACATTAAACACCGTAACATACGGCACAGCTCCAGCTTCATTCATTGCTATACGATGCTTGCACCAACTCGCTTTAGAAAACAGTAAAAAGTACCCAGTAACATCACAAGTAATAACTCGCGATTTTTATGTTGATGACCTCATCACTTGTACAGACACCATTGAAAATGCACAAATTTTGAGGCAAAACATCACCAACATTTTCTTCCTCTTCGGAAGTGGAAAACTAACAAACCAAACATTTTCAACGATATTAACAACATTTCAGATCTACCAGATCGTTATCTATCAACCGATGACCAATCAAAAACTTTAGGGCTTGTCTGGAACTCTCAATCAGACACGCTACATTTCAGCACAGATTCAATACAAATTGAAAATAACAATTTTACAAAACGCGAAATACTCTCCGTAATTGCTCAGTTATTCGATCCATTGGGCTTGGTCGGTCCAGTAATTGTTAAAGCCAAAGTTATCATGCAAAAACTTTGGCAGCACAAAGTAGATTGGGATCAAATTGCTCCTTCACCAATAATTTCAGAGTTTATTCATTTACAAAAGGAATTACCTATTTTGGCTACAATTAAAATTCCTTGACAAATAACAGTTCCCAAAGCCAATATTATTGAAATTCACACTTTCAGCGATGCATCTACTATCGCGTATGGTGCGTGTTCATACCTACGAACTGTAGATAACTCCGGACAATGCTCTGTACGTTTAATTTGTGCTAAATCAAGAGTAGCACCTTTAAAGGTTGTCACGTTGCCACGCTTGGAGCTAAACGCAGCTTTATTAGCAACGAATCTGACAGCTAAGCTCATGGAGGCTTTTACTTGTCGTATATCTAACATTTTTTATTATACTGATTCAACCATCGTTTTATCGTGGTTAAATACGGAACCCGCACTTTTAAAAACATTTGTAGCAAACCGCGTAGCGGACATACAAGGAAAATCCAAAATCGAAAATTGGCAACATGTAAAATCCGAACATAACGCGGCTGACATCATCTCGAGAGGATCACTACCCAGTCAGCTGCTCGAATGCGACATGTGGTGGAACGGGCCATTCTTTCTAAGCAATCCTAATCAACCGGTCACGAATAATAATTTTTTACCACTCAATGAATTACCAGAGGTAAAAAATTCCGCGTTAACACAAAATGTAATTATAGCTGATAGTACGATATTCGAGAGATATTCTAATTTCGACAAATTAAACAGAGTCATAGCGTGGATTTTACGATTTAAAGGTAACACATTACGTGCAAAACATGATAGAATATACGGTACAAAACTCACAGTGCACGAATTAAAACTGGCAAAACAAAGTATTATAAGGGCAACGCAATCAGTGCATTTTGCGGAAGAAATAAAATGTTTAATTAAAAATAAACCGCTAAACGCTCATTCAAAATTGTTAACTTTAAACCCATTTTTAGATAGCGATCATTTATTGCGGGTAGGGGGAGAATTGTCAATTCAAACTTTTCATTTGACAAAAAATTCCCTTACGTCATACCTCGTAATGGTCACGTCACGCGCCTTCTAATCGAAAGAGAGCATACATTATTATTACACGCTGGTGCTCAAGCAACTTTGGCCTCTTTCAGAAACAACTTTTGGCCATTGCGGGGTAAACGAATTGTCAAAAAGATTTTACATCAATGTATAACTTGCTTTCGAGTAAAGCCTCGCTCTTACAATGAAAAAATGGGAAACTTACCTAGCGTACGCTTCGCACAAGCTAGACCGTTTTTAAGCAGTGGCATCGATTACGCGGGGCCATTTTCGGTCAAGGAAGTTAAGCACAGAAATAGAAAATTTATAAAGGCATATTTGTGTATTTTTATTTGCATGACTACCAAGGCTGTGCATTTAGAGGTAGCAACTGATTTAACTGCAAATTCGTTTCTAAACGTCCTCAAAAGATTTGTTTCACGGCGCGGTCTATGCAGTGATATATATTCTGACAATGGGGGATGTTTCGTTGGAGCAAACAATGATTTGCGATCGTTCCTAAAAACATTAGAACAAGACAATTCATTTTCTACATTTTGTGACACACAAGGAATTCGGTGGCATTTTAACCCTGCGAACATCCCGCATATGGGTGGTTTGTGGGAATCGGCTGTGAAATCGGCCAAATATCATCTAAAAAGAGTGATAGGTCTAAACTGCTTGTCTTTGGAAGATTTTACCACCCTATGCATTCAGGTGGAGGCCACTCTTAATTCTAGACCTCTCATCCCATTAACCGATGATCCCAACGACGTTTGTCCTTTAACTCCCAGTCACTTTTTAATTGGCGACGTGTTGAAGGCCATACCTCAATCAAACGTTCAGCAAATACCAGTTAACAGGCTATCAACGTATCATGCACTGCAGCAAATGTATCATCATTATTGGCGACGTTGGTCTTCCGAATACGTCTCAACTTTGCAGCAACGTGTAAAGTGGAAAACTGCAAGTAAAGAACTTCTCAATATAGGAGCTCTCGCCTTATTGAAGGATAAGAATTCGCCGCCATTGTATTGGGCTTTAGCTCGCATTGTTAAGCTGCATCCAGGCAGCGATGGCATCACTAGAGTAGTTACCCTCCGTGCGAAGAATGGAATCCCGAGGAGGGCGGTGTCAGAAATTTGCGTCCTACCCATAGACGTTTAAAAAGTGTTTCTTAGTGATTGACATTTATTTTGACATTTTACTTTTAAGTTGTTTGAAAACACATATAAATTTCATAATTTTTTATATTATTTGTCGTTTGAAAGTCGAGCCTTTTAAGGAGGCCGGTATGTTTAACCATTTAATGTATATATTTAAATTATGTTGAGTGCGCTACTGAACTTGGCACATGCGCCTACCTAGAGTAACCGGGCTTGCGCAGAAGAAGACAGACATCAATCATCAAGGAGCCACGAGGCCAACAGCGTTTTTTGTTCAGGCACACAAAGCATTTGTACAATAAAGTGAAAATCGAAACAAATCGTTTTATTGTGCTTCTCACATTGTATACAGTCCACTTTAAAACATTTTCAATCAAGATATCCAACCAAGACCTTGCTTTCCAACTTTTTTTGCGGACATTATTAAAACGATTTTGTCCCTAATGTTCAAAAACAGCGCTATCTGTAGAATAAACTATGGCACAGACTAAAAAATAACACCGAACACAATAAATCACACTATCTACTGAACAACGAATAATACTAAATGCTGAATGTCCGATGTTCGTTCGGTTATGCATCTGACCATAAGCGCAAATTATTTATAATATTACCGTACTTTCCTTCCTAAGTAAAGGCTTGGCAATATCGAAGAGAGGCTCGGGATGGTAATAGATCCATGTATGGAGTGTAGAGAAGGAGTAACATCTCTTATGGACGGTACGTTTAAAATATGGTCTGAATTCTGTAGGGATAATACGTGGCGCTGATTGTACTATGAGATTGAGATCTGCAGTTAAACACTTACTATATCTGAAACTAGCTTCAGATTCTATAAACTAACGAAAACAGAATATTATGTAGGTGGTGAAAAGAATTAAACAACGTTTAAAAATATTAAAAAAATAGTAAAAAAATCATGGTGAAAACTTGTTGTATTTCTGGATGTATAAGTGGTTCTTTAAAAGATTGTGGTATTCGTTCATCTCAAAATATAAAACAAGCAAGTCGGTTGGAATACCAAAGGTAAGTCATGTTTGAATCTCTTAGAAAGCAAAATTCATTCAAAATTGATATTTTTATATGACTATAACTATTATATTAGTTGCTAATGAAGTTCAATATTTTATTTTTATGAACCGAAATATTTTTTTTATTATTCTATTATTTTTATTGATCTTATTATATCGCTATAATTATTATATTAGTTACGGATAAAATTCAATATTTTATTTTAATCAACCAAAATGTTTTTTTTATACTATTTCATTATTGTTACATGATTCTACTTTTTTTTCATATTAGAATATATGTATTATCTAAACCAAATAAATAGCTAAATAATAAAGTTAATTTAACGAGATTCTGTTTTTCAAGCGAATACCCTCTATAATCAGCGCCACCTATTTTCCCATCAAAAATCAGCTCACATTTTTTAACCCAGAGATGTTCCTCCTTCTCTACACTCCATAGATCCATGGTTACGCGACGACTTACCTTCGAATTCTGATTTGGACCATGCGGCATTCGTGCAGCGTTGCGTCTATTTAGCACTTGCATTTCTATATGAAAAATACCGAACAATCGTAAAAAAACGCCAGTGTCACATAAATGGAATGGGCCTAAGAGAGAAGGAAATTATTGCGGACTTTGTCAGTTATGACGCGTCTGGCCTTTTCTTAGCTGATTTGTACTTTATACAATAAGTTTTTACATATATTTATTGTATTTAAATATTTGCCTCTATTATTCGATTCACTTCCCCATTTTGTTTTCTATTAGCATCTTGATTAGCCATTCGAAGTATTATCTGATGTGGAGTTGTCAGTATTGGTATTACCATTCGTTTTCTTAATGCTTCTTTTACACTTGTCAATTTGTCACTGTGCAATCCAATCAAACGAAGACTACGAAGAAGAAGAGGAGAAGCAAGAAGTAGAAGAAGAGAAGGAGGACGAAGTATAAGGAGAATAGCAGAAAAATACTTTTGAGTGGCGGTGTCGTGATTTTTAAAAAAATTTTCTATCGGAATTCAAATTTCCGTTCTAATTTTTGTAAAAATTTGTTAATTTTCTCAATAAAGTTTGTTGAAAAAATCCTATTTTTTAAATTTAAATAAATTTCAATAATAAATCATTTTTATGCCCCTTTCCGTCAATTTGATGCCCAATTCCATTTGGCACAAAAATTTCAAAAATATGACTTAATTTATTATTCAACTATCAAGCCGATAATTTTTCTTATGTCTCAAGTCTATCAATTTCAATAAATTCCAATAAAACAACTTGAAAATAGCAATTTTTTTTCGCGTAATTTCGATGCATAAATCAAAGATTCTCAACATTTTTTTAGAATATTGTTGTGTATCGTAAAAAGTATAGAAAAGAAAAACAGCAGTGAGCGAAGAATTACTTAAACTAAACAAATTTGATTCTTGTATTTTCTAAAATTAATATTCATCATAATAGAAGAGTGATAGTAAATTAACCAAATTTTGACTGGGAAAATGTGAAAACCAACCTGGAAAAATCGGGAGCAGACGAGTACTTGATTTTCAATTTCTACTGAACACCTATTTCAAGAAAAGTTGTGGATGTAACGGATAAAAGTATGAACAACTGTTGACTCGTTTTTCCTGAATTCTCTGTATCTGAGTTAAGAAGCTATGTGCATATCTATGTACTCTGCTTGGAATTGAAGGTAAAGTTATTCCAAGTTTCTCAGACAGAACTAAGACACCGAATGAGAACTCTTACGACAGAATAGAGTGCAGGAAAGCACATTCATTACTTCCTCTACCTTCCGTTGAACTATCAAGAGCTTCTAGAAGAGCGGGGAATGCAGGAAGTTGTTTCATTAAGGTCAACACTGCTTCGAGCATTTCTATACACCTTGTTTTACACAGTGTCTTTGAAAACTAAATTTACCTGGCTCAATTCAATCGGAGATATGGAAAGTTGCTGTATACTGCAAGAAGTTACATCTTGGAAATTCCGGTTTGGACTTTCTTAATTATTCCACTCATTTTCATCTGCCATTATTGTGAAAAACTCTAGACTTTTTTCGATTCGATTTACTTCAGCGCGAATTCTGAAGCTAGATTTACTATAAAATTTCCTTGGACGAAACAACTCCCAGTTGCATCTATAATTTCATGTTCTATATGATACGTTTTGGACACAACATGAAACCATCATTTAATAATTGGAATAAGCTTAATTGAGGTACAATCTGCGAAACGGTTTTTGTTGGCAAAAATCTTGAAGAAGCCTATGGATATTTAGCGTCAGTGTGTGAAGTAACTTTTCTTAATTTCATAACTTTCCCATTTTCTGAATAATTCTCGTATTCAATGGCAAACAGAAACATTATCTAAATAGTTTTAGTTTGAAAATAACTAGGTATAAGACATCAATCAATCCAAAATATAAGTCGAATTCACTTTATTTACAATCCAAATTACAAATATAATGATATGAATATTCACTATCTATGGAAATTTAAATACCCGGATCTGATCGACGGTTATTGAACAAAGTCATAGAACATTCTAATCCCGGAGCTTTTGGCGAACATTATCTAATCAAAGTGTATTTCGAACTAGAGTTTCCATAAATAATCCAATTGTTTTATCCTAATTTCACAAAATCTGGTTACAATTGTGAGGAATCAGCGATCAATGTCCAATTTAGCGGAGAATCAATTGAACTACTCATATTATTGATTGTTATACTAATAGATGGAGTATTGTCAATATTCTCAGTAGTTCTAGAATCACTAATTTCATTTATTATTTATTCTGCTACTTTTTAATTTTTTTCTGTATCCTTATATTCTGCTTGATTGCGATTGGTTTTTTCTATCAGATCACCAGATGCAACATTTTCCTACAGACAAATTTAAAAATTACTATATTTAAAATTGGTATTTTCATCTTACCTCTTCATTCGCAAATTTATCCTCAAAACCACTTGATGAAGGACTGGCTTTTCCACTACATTCAATTTGTGATTGCTCTTCTTCTAATATACTTTCCGTTGTTAAATTGATCATTAGAGCTGTACGCAATAGCAGAACATTGTAAAATAAAGTGTTACGACAAACCTGCTAATTTAAAGAAGACTACACTGTTCATATTCCTTTTATTATTCCAAGTCCAGATGATAATTTTGTTTTTTCTTTTGCTGTAAAAACGACATATTTGTCTTCTGAGTAGAAAGGTAGAGGATTAAGTTTTAATAAACGAAAGACAAAGAGTTATTTTCTTCTATTTTTTTTTCAAAATGTATATATTTTGCATAGAATAAATCTTTTAATTTAATCATGACAACGTTAAGTTCTGTAGATAGAATTGGTCACAACATTACGCAGGCAAAACTCAAAGTTATAAAAGTTTTACATTTGTTTTTCTTATGACGGCGAACCGAGGAGATGGCCGAACCAGAATTTGTTGCGATTATCGAAAATTAAACAAAAATATAATACGCGATAGATTTCCACTTCCCCTTATTGAAGATGTCCTAGACAGCTTACAGAGAGCAAGGATATTCAGCACCCTTGATTTGAAAAATGGATTTTTTCATGTACCTGTTGAAGCAAGAGCACAAAATATACTTCTTTTGTAACGCCGATTGGTCAGTACGAGTTTATGAAATGTCCATTTGGAAGTAGTAGTCAAGCAGTTTTCCAACGATTCATCGCTCATGTCTTCAGGGAGTTGACTGCAGGAATGTACGTTATATACTACATGTTATCATCTTGAGTGCGAACGAAGAAGAGGGGATAGAGACAGCTGCAGAATATGGACTAGAAATGAAAAAGAAAAAGTGTCAACTGTTGAAAACCGAGGTAAAATTTTTAGGATACATAGTAAGTGACAAACAAGTCCCAATCATAACTACACACCTATGCAAATATACATAGTTATTGAGCATTCTTTTAGCAGCGATCTAGTGACGATTCGAAGCTTCACCGGATATACTACATGAGTAGAAAGACGACCCCTGCAGAGATGAAGTATACAAGCTATGAGCTCGAAATACTCGCCATTATTAAAAGTGTGAAGAAATTCCGAATCTACTTGCTAGGAACGAAATTTAAAATAGTTACAGACTGTAATGCATTCATAAAAACCATGGAGAAAAGGGACCTTACAACAGGAATTGCACGATGGGCCCTAGAAGAATTTCAGTATGAAATTGAGTATAGACGATGTAGGCAGATGACGATAAAAAGGATTTTGACTACCGAAGAGTATGAAGATTTTTATTTAGAGCATGATATATTGTAAAAATACGATAATGGATTAAAATTACTTGTCATTCCAAAGAACATGCAGACTTAAAAAATAATAATAAAAGTCCACGAGATAGGAAATTTTTGAAAGAAAAAAACACAAGGAGTAGTAAACAAGGAATTTTACATACCAAGACTAAAAGACAAAATAGAAACGATTAAAAATAACTGTATACCTTGTATATTATGGAATAAAAAGGAAGGAAAGAAAGAATGAATGCTTCATCCTATACAAAAACTAGAAGGTCCGCTAGAGACGTATTACGTCGACCAAATAGGACCAATGAAGTGAACAAAAAAATTATCAGCACATTTTTGTGATAGTTGATGACTTTTTCAAATTTGTGTGGCTTTATCCAACAAAATCAACCACGACGAAAGAAGTGACATGTTGTCTTGAAAAATAGCGTAAAATATATCACTTCGTCCTGTACGAAAGAAAGAAGGAATGCTTCATCCTAAAATCAACAAAATCAACGACGACGAAAGAAGTGATATGTTGTGAGCGTAAAATATTTGGAAACCCGTCAATGATAATATCTGACAGAGGATCCGCGTTCCGTTCTGAAGAATTCGAATTATATTGCCGAGAAGAAAATATTAAACATGCGTCAACAACTTGTGGAGTCCCACGAGGTAATGGACAAGCGGAAAGGGCAAATAGGACCCTTATACCAATCTTAACAAATCACAGTTTTGAAGAGCCAGGAAAGTGGTACAAATACGTTGACAAAGTACAGACTGCCTCTAATTCGACCTATCAGCGAAGCATAACTACCACACCCTTTGAAGTATATACATCTGATCCAAAATTAAAGAGAAAATTTTTAGATCCACACGAAATTGTTAAGGTTAAAGAAAATGATAGATATGACGTTGTTAAAATCGGAGATCACGAGGGACCCAATCGAACGACAACATGCGCTGAATATATAAATCCATGGGTCAGCTATGAAAGAGACGATTCCGAGGCGGATTCTGAGCAGAATGGCCCAATGTAGGATCGAGATTATTGCTCTACTCCATCCTACGGCGAGGCGCAAATTCTGTAATAACAGTGTTTTCTTTCTAACCGGCGTTTTAAGCAGAAAAGAACCCTAGACAACCAAGAAAATCATTTAGTTATTTATTGCGTTATGCAGTTCTGTGGTGATACGAGGATGTATTGAAAAATTCTTAGCCTACTATAAAACCAAACAAAATTTCAATGACAAAATATTTTATTACGCAACAAGACCTCCACACCTTTTATTACCTCATCGTTGGGAGAAAATTTACGACCTATTGAACTTTTTTTCAGTTGAGTGATCAGTAATGTCGGATAGTAATCTCCAGTTATTGTTCTACCCTTATTAAAAAAATCAATCATGATTACTCCATGGCAATCCCAAAAAACTGGAGCAAGAACTTTTCTAGCACAATTTTGAACACGAAACTCCTTAGGTCTGGGAAAACCAGAGTGTCGCCATTCCATCCATTGTTGCTTTGTTGTCATAAACTGTATCGATATTTTCGAGGACTGACACAGGGCTGGCCTTCCCGATCGGTCATCATCTTCAATGGAAAATTTACCTCGTAAATCTGCTCACCTCTTAACGCTTCTAAATACAGGTACTTGATGATGGCTCGATACTCCAATTTTTCGATTTTCACATTTTCGGTGGACATATTTTTTCTTTCAATTTATTGCGTAACTCTGGTTTACGTTTTTGACGTAAAACTTAACACTGACACTTTTAATAAGTTATTGTTCGGTATGCTATGGTAACGCAATATTTTGTTTATGCATGGAACTGGTCTAGGCTACCAACTTATAAATACATCGTCGTATAGTTCAAATCGGGGAAGACAATAACCCCCCCACTTTGGGATTCTCAAATATTTGAGGTTACCTACTCCAAAATAACGTTTTCATCACTTTAGGGTTATGTAACACACAATACCAATTTGTTGGGGTTTATCTAAGAGATACAAAAATTTTAAATTGTTCACAATATCCAGTACAAAATGAGTAATTACTGAACTTACCACTGAATTTGAAAATTGTTCTAAATCAGTCTGAATTATTATAGCTAGTATTTCCTACAAGAAATAATCCATTGATGATTTGCAGTTATTACAAATACCAAAAACAGTTGAATCACCTCTTCCTGTAGTTTTTTGTATCTTTCGACCAAATGGATCAAATTCCATATTTTTTTCAATGCCTTTAGTGAGTTACTAATTCAATTAACTAACCATTTGAAATCAAATTATACGCGGTAATATCTTTTGTTTTGTACAAAACACATAGAAACTAGAGAACATCGAAACAGGCGTCATACAGTGTAATAGTGAGTGTGCGTGGTAGTAGTAGTAAATGCAGCACACAAATTGTTCTCACGTATTTTATGAAATAATCATCACTTTTCCCCTTTTGTTCACTATCATCATCTTTATTAGCCATTCGAAGTATTATCTGATCTGGAATTGTCAGTATTAATATTGTCATTCGTTTTCTTAATGCGTACTTCTCAATTTGTCACTATGCAATCCAATCAACCATTTATTCCAAAATTATATACAGTGAAACTTGGTTAAGTGAGACATCAAGGGGCCTGCACTGTCGTTTCACTTATAGAGGTATTCCACTTACCCAGTGTCTCAGATATACAGGTATAAATAAATATCTGTCTCATTTACATAGGGTTCCATTAATAGAGGTGAGAATACAGGTTCTTTCAGTTATACAGGTTAAATTATTAAATAAAATAAAAGAACGTGTTATGTGTGTAAATGAGTTTTAACACCTTTGAAACATCGCGGAGATTTGGATTTTCCGATTAATAGGATAGGCAACTTTTCAGTTCCTGACATGTTAGCAACTAGAAGTATTGTAATGCGCTCTTTACCGAGTTTTCCGCCATGACAAGACTCACCTTTTAAGGTAAAAGTTTTATCGGTTAGACACTTGTAAAATAAACCCGTTTCGTCTGCGTTCAAAATATCATCAGCAGAATAATTGCGTAATAGAAGTGGTAGGTCTTCAATCCATTGGCTACATTTGTTAACATCAACAGCGTTACTTTCTCCACAAATTGCTTTGAAAACTATACCGCTTCTTTTCTTAAACCCTTCCATCCAACCATTGCTGCTACAAAAATTATGAATATCGAGCCTTCGCGCGAAATCTTGTGCCTTTTCTTTAATCATCGGTCCACTTACCGGAACGTTTTTGTTACGAAGTTGCTTGATCCATGTTAGCAAACACTGTTCAAGTTCAGGATATTCTCATAAACGTACACGTTTTAGTTTTCCTTGTCCTTCAGAACATTGTGATTCAATTTTATGTTTACTCTGAACTATTCTACAAAGAGTAGATTTTGGCACATTAAATTCGGCACAAACTTCTTCGCGTGTCTTCCCACTTTCATAAACGGATATTAACTTCAGTTTTTCACGTAATGATAACGATTGTAGCTTTCGTTTTGGCATTTTTCAAATAAACATCTGTATGATAGTAAAGCGAAACTAAAACTGAAGGTAATTGAAGCTCAAAATTTGTACTTACGTACTTGAAATTATGTGTGGAATTTGTGGGTAGAATAAGAATGAGTAAACAAACAATGTTATCTCAGTTACAGAGGTTTATGCATATAAAATTTACTCGCTATCTCAGTTATAGAGGTAACTATGATGATAAATCGAAAGAACAAATCCCAGATATAGAGGCTTACCTCGTCCCACTAACAGAGGTAATTCAGTGCCAAAGTGTTAGGACCTCAGCATGAGTTCCAGTTATGGAGGTTTCTCACTTATCCAGGTCCCACTTAACCGAGTTTCACTGTATATTCAGATTTGAGATCATAATTGAAGGTATCTAAGGCTCCATTTTCCGATTCTTTTTCATACTTATACAATTCGAAATTATGTATGATTGTACCATTCAAGTCCAGAAAGAAATCATGCTCATTTACGTTTCAAACGATAAGCATTTTTACTTCTTGTCAACATCATTTTCCTCATCATGGCTCTTCACATTATAATTGTTACATAAGATAGCATTAGATGGCTAGTGTATGGTCTCCTATCAACTACACATGACCACTAGGTGGCAGCAGAACGGACGTCAAGTAGAAACGTCAGTGGTACTCCTGCGCTTATCAGAGATATTGTAAAACATATATAATTCCTTAATAAAATAGTATTCAATAAGTTCTGACTATAATTTAACAAGTTATAAAACATGTAACATGGTGTCAAGTGAAATCACGCCAAGAAGATAAAAGGTGGAAATAAGACTATACTGAAATAAGACACAAATTAATAACAGTAGCTAGAGGTTAATAAACTCTGCCACACACTGATAGAAGCTTGCCGAGACCGAGTAGAAACGCGAAGATTTCACGTAGAGCAGTAATTTAATATTATAAAAAGAAAATGTCAACATTTAAACCACCAAAAGCTTTAGTGTTTGATCAAAATACAAGTCAAAACTTTACAAAATTCATAAATAGTTTCAAAATATACATGAAAGCATCTGGCTATGACAGTAAAGATGATTAAATGAAGATCGCTATATTTTTGAATATTGCTGGTGAAGATGCTCAAGAGGTATTTCAAACCTTTAAATTTGATAATGTTGGAGATGAAGAAAAATATGATAAGGTCATAGAAAAGTTTGAAAGTCACTGCATGCCCTTTAAAAATGAGACATTTGATAGATTCAAGTTTAACACGCGCTGTCAGCAAGAAGGGGAAGACTTTGATAACTTTCTTACGGCAATAAAAAAGTTAGCAAAGCCATGCAAGTTCGCAACATTGCATGATTCTCTGGTAAGAGATAGAATAGTAGCTGGTATATTAGATGCAGAGGTACAAGAAAGGCTCTTCAGAGTGAAAAATTTGACTCTGTCAGGCAGAAAACATATGTAGATCCTCAGAAGCAAGTAAAAAGCAAGTTCATAATATAAGAGGGAATGCAACACAAGTGGATGCAGTCAAGAAGCATTATCAATCTTATAGCAGTAGCAGTGCATACGGGTGCTTCAAATGCAAGACAAAACATGGTCCCAGAAACTGTCCTGCCTTCGGGAAGACCTGTTCAGTATGTAAAAAGCCAAATCATTTCGCAGTAGGCTGCTATAATAGGCAGCAATTTAAAGGTAAGGAAAAGATTAGAAGTAAGAAGAAAACGCATGAGGTTGAGAAGAGTGGGTCAGAGAATAGCAGTAACGAGGGAGAATCAGACACACCATATTTAGATTCAGTGACACTTGACCAGGTGAAGTTTAAGAATAAGAATAAAGATATTTGGACTGAGAATGTATTAATAGATAACGAGTACATTACTTTTAAGATAGATACGGGTGCGAATTGTAACTGTTTGCCCATAAAGTTTGTTAGGAAGATAGGAGCAGAGAATAAAATAGTAAAAAATAGACTATCGTTGAACACATATGGTAATAATAAAATAAAAGCTAAGGGGTATGTAATATTAGATTGTATGGTAAAAAGAAAATTTTCTAAAATTAAATTTATTGTTGTTGATTGTGACAGTATGCCTATCTTGGGATTAAACACCTGTTTCAAGCTTGAATTAATAAAACAAGTTAGTGAAGTTAATAATAAAAATAATTTTTTAACAAAAAATTCTGAGGTTTTTGAGGGTACTGGAAAAGTACCTTATAAATATAAGATAGTACTAAAACAAAATGCAGTTCCATATTCTAGTAACTGCAGAAGGGTGCCAGAAACATTAAAACCAAAATTAAAGAAGGCACTAGATGATCTTGAAAACAGGGATATAATTTCCAAGATAGAACAACCAACAGAATGGGTCAATAATATTGTGATTATACAAAAACCAACAGGAGCATTAAGGATATGCCTAGAGCCTTTCTTGTATCTCTGCATCTAATATACCAGCTACTATTCTATCTCTTACCAGAGAATCATGCAATGTTGCGAACTTGCATGGCTTTGCTAACTTTTTTATTGCCGTAAGAAAGTTATCAAAGTCTTCCCCTTCTTGCTGACAGCGCGTGTTAAACTTGAATCTATCAAATGTCTCATTTTTAAAGGGCATGCAGTGATTTTCAAACTTTTCTATGACCTTATCATATTTTTCTTCATCTCCAACATTATCAAATACAGGAAAAAGATTTACCAGAAGAAGTTTATATTTGTGGATCTCATTTCAAAGCAGACAATTTTCAATGGAAGAAAATCCTGAAAAAATATTTTTGAAAAAGAATGTGTAATTGATAAAAGAATTAGCTTATTTACAAAGAATATTGTTTTCCGGCAAAAAGTTATGTTAAATTTGGGGATATTAAACCGGGTACTTCTTAGCAGTGTTTAGACTTAACATCTGAAAGGTATTTATTGTCTGTTGGAAAAATGTTGTTAATGCATACTTATTGCTGATTTTGTAGTTTACATCAGTCTGAAAGATCCGCTTCATCCAAATTTTTAGAAATTTAATTATTTCACTCACCTGAAACTTTAAGTGCTTCTAAAAGTATTGATAAATTTGCCACTCAGAAAGCCAGAAAGATTATTTTATAATTAGGTAATTATAATGATTAGGTACCTAGTCTCTAAACTGTAGAACAATTGATTGATATACTTTTCGTTGAGTATTGAGTTGGTACATTTTTATGCAAAGGTGATAATATTGTTTGTTTTTAATTTGATGAAGTATTTTGTTGGTATTATATAAGCTGGCCAAAAAAATGAAGTTTTCAAATTTTATTTGCATTTTTACTCATGAATCACTTCTTCACAACGATGTGACGTAGGAATACGATAAAAATATGTAACTATCTAATCTATTTTTTCCATAAAACTGAAAAACGACAAAACTACAGATTAACTATCAAGTTAAAGGTATTTGACCTTGAACAGAAAAAGAATATACAATTTTTGAGTATCCTATTCTGTAGTTTTGTAAGTAACTAATTTAACCATATGACTGGAATAGGGAAATATAAAAAGCTTTTCTAAAAATTAAAACTAAGACTAATACGTCACTTGAACAATATCTAAACACTCAAAAATATTTCACTCCAACAAATCTATTCAAAATGCTTTCTCAGTTTTTAGTGAACAAAGGCAGCAATTTTATCGCAAACGAATACAGATACATAGCGATGTTGCCTAGCTTATATATTTTCATAAACTTTTTCATCAAATTTATTTTCTTGGTCTTGAAAATATTTTTATCTAGGAAAATAACGATAAACCTCCAAGGAAAAAATCATGTCTAGTTAAGATGTATCAGTATAATTCCGCAATACCGTCAATATCCAGTGTCAGTCAGAGCACTGAATGAAAACGTTAGCCCTCCAAAAAAGAAGAAAGTAAGATTTGATCTCGAAAATATATCTATACCTACTTAAAATTTGGGTTGCAAACTTAACTTTCATAGCTATTATGGTTGAGAGAGAATGAAAAAAAAAATCTATCTGCTCAGTAACCATCACAAAAAGCTGTTACATTGTTTTCACCTTTGTATTGATAAATTTCGCAAATCATGCAACTTGGAATTTCGTCGAAATGGTCCAATTAGAACTCTGGTTAGCAAAAAGATATCGAAACAAATTATATATCGTTAAAAAATCTTCACTCTAGCGATGTTTATAAAAAAACAAAAGCTTCCTATCACCTTTACTTTTTTTTAAACGCATAAATTGTTAGAACAATATGAATATTTAAGATACATTACATACTGTGAAAGTTATGAAGTTATAACTTCTTGCATAAGTTGAAATAAGAAGAGACATGGAAATCAGGAAAATGGAAGAAAATATCTTGTTTAACAATTCAGAAATTTTCAAAGTAAAATTTGATTGGATGTCAGTAATTTACAAAAATTTTTTGTCATAATAGTATAGCAAGTCAGTAATGTAAAAAATGAGATCGGGAGTTTTTATGACAGCTATATATGTTATTAAGGAATCAATCCGATGAGTTTTAAACACGAAAAAAAAAGGATTATGATGCAATGAAGTGATAAACTCCACTTTAGTCATGAAAATTATGAATTTTGATCTTCTGCATTAGAAGATAATCTATAAAAAATACATCGAGGGAAAAAGAAGACATGTACTAACAAAATTAAAAGGAGTAACAGAAAGAGGCATATTCAAAATTATACTTATCTACAATTATTCTATATATCTCATAACAGTAAAGGGTGACATAGAGTTGAAAAGCTAAGAAAAAATGTGTGAAAACATTTAGAAATACATATAATTAATATCAAATAGATACCTTCCATACGACAGCTGTAAGCCTACATTTTGATGTTTAGGACTTTTTTTGAAAAGAATACTGTACCCTTTTCGTTCTCTCAACGTTTTTGCTTCTATTAGAATGATTTGATAACAATATACTTTCAACTGGTTGTTGAGGAGCTAAAAAAATAAAACATAAGTGTGTGGGTATGTGTCAGTAGAAACGGCATTACCTCACCCAATTCAAACAAACATGTTTCTTGAATATTCAACAACTTTTAAATACCTTTGACATGGAGTACAATAAACCATTAAGTTGCATTAAAATGTATTTGCTAAGCTAAATTTACACTCACCATGTCATATGCATGCAGGACTTTTCAAGAAAATTCTTCATTAATCATTCAGTTTCATTGGCAGATATAGTGTTGAATTTGTACAAAGTGATTAAAGTGATGAAATGGTAAGTGACTTGAAAGTTCTTATTTAAAAACTGGTAAGACAATAATTGGAAATAATTATGGAAACATGATATTGCTAAAGTTATTTTTTTCAGACTAGTATGAGATTTTCAAGGAAAGTCACCTAAAATACTTAAGAAACTATATGATTTTATATCAAATATTGTTGAGCAACTACCAATTATTTTGATAAAGAGTAAATTTATTGGAAAAATGTTAATATTTAGAGAAATATCAATTCATTGGCAACATTTTTCATCAATTCGTTGTAAACTACAAGTTACTTATTCTTCACAATTGGGGTAGAGTTTCTTTAAAGAATTTAACCAAACAAAAATTACTCAATATATTATTTTCTTACCTCAGAAATATGAATAAAACAAATAAGATGGGTCAGAACAATACGAGGATCTTTTCTATCACATATTTATTGTGCAGAAATACCACAGTTCACTTGAATGATCTTTATCTTGCAATTCCATAAGGTAGGTACTGCAAAGCTACTAAAGGTCCTCATGTGAATCCATCCAAACGCTTCTATTAAATCAATCATTATATATAGGTAAATATTTAAAAAAAAAGTGTTGTCGGGGATTGTTTTATCAAATTTCCAAAAATTTTACCTAAATGATAAAAACACTGCAAAAATCTTCAAAACCGGGTGGATGCGGTTCTCTAGTTGCTACTTCAATAAACTAATTCTTTTTTTGTAACTGGACTTTAAAAGACATTACAATACAAACTTCCAGGCCCAGTTCAGATCAAGCTACCATTGAGGAATTGGTGAATATGTTAGAGTATGTACAATTCTTTTTTATTAGAGGCCATTTTGGTAAATAAGAAATCACGCTCCTTTACCTAAAAATAAATTATTAGTAAACTACTTCCAATATTGGTGTAACGCTTATACTTGTTATTAAAAAAGATATTCAAATACTTGCCAACATCTTAAAAGCATTTAGCTTGTTTAAATCATATTCATCAACTTAAAACATTGTGGTGTGTATGTGAGCGTTTTCAAATACACAAGTACGTAAAGGTATATTAAGTTCAAAACTCTGACATCAATAAGATGATGATTATGATGACAAAATCAGATGAAAGAATACGACATGCAATATCAAATTACTTAGTTAAAGGTGTAGAAAATGTGAGAAATAATTGTACATACCTACTATAAGAATCAAAATTTTAAAAATATACATTTTCAATCAAAATTTACATCATTACTTAAACTGTATTCACCTAATCTTCACGTATAAAACTTAAACATAAATAAGTTTTCCGACTAGATACCAATTCCGTTCCTATCATTATAATGAATTACGAAGTTTTTTTGTTTGAAACTTTGGTTTACTTTGACCTTGGACGAATAAAAAAGATGAACCCAGCTGACATGTTTGAATATAATTGAAGCCAACTTACAGTAAACCTCAATGTTGTCAAATTTTACAATTTATTTATTAGCTGGATGCATGTTACGTTTCAAAAATATTTATTCATACATCGTAATATTATTAAAAATCAATAAGAATCTGGCTCTAGTTCTCACTAAATTTGGTTAATTGACAATAATCCCCACAATTGATCTAAAAAAAGAAGAAGAAAATAATTTTTGCGAGAATGTTTATAAAAAAATATAAGCTAGGCAACATTGCTATGTAACTGTATTCGTTTATGCTTTTGTTTTATCTAGAATAGAATGTGTGAATGAAATAATATCAAATACTAGTTTTATTTGAACACAAATTTACTATAGAAATGTGCCAACAAAACTTCGAATCAGCAAATACTTCGAAACATAAAACACACTGAAGTAGCAATTTGTGTGCTGCTTTTACTACTTCTGCTACCACCACACTCACTATTATATGTCTGACGCCGGTTTCGATGTTCACCTCTAGTTTCTATGTGATTTGTACAAAACAAACAAACAAACAAAATATTACTGCGTATAATTTGATATAAGATGGTTATTTGATTGAATTAGTAACTCACTAATGGTATTGAACAAAATATGTAATTTGATCCGTTTGGTCGAAAGATACAAAAAACTACAGGAAGAGGTGATTTATAAGATATCAACTGTTTTTGGTATTTGTAATAACTGCAAATTATCAAAAGAGTATTTCTTAAAGGAAAGACTATCATTACTTTGACTGAAATAGAACAACTTTCAAATTCAGTGGTAAGTTCAATAATTACTCATCTTGTACTGGATACTGTGAACAATTTGAAATTATTATTATTATAATTATTTTCTAGTTTATGGTCTTTGAAAAATAGCAATTGAATGCTCTCAAATTTTTTCGATAATAATATAATGGGATTCGTATAGAACTGCTTTTGTTACTTGCCATTTTTCTTGATTAAAAAGTTTCTTATAATGAAAAGTCACATTATTAACAGAAGTTAATTTGAAATTAGAATTTTCTCTATATAGAAAGATTGTTTTCGAGTTGGTATAATAGTGTTCGTTTCTATAATTGATCTTCACTCAGATTTTTTTGTAATCCATTTACTTAACACACTTTATCTGTCTTGATTAAACTTTCCAATGAATATGTAACCAACTCCTAATTTTGATGTGAGGACAAAAATAATTATTGAAAAATGTGAAGTTATTTTGGTTTTCTAGAAAATTCCAGTGTAACAGATTTTGTATAGAAATTTTAAAAGTTTTCAGGTCGGTCTGGTGAAAACATCCAAAGCGACCAACATGGATTTTGAAATATAGTTATAGAATTGTTGATGCCATTGAATTTGAAGAAAATTTGTCAGGTTTTCATTTACAAACGCTTTTGAAAATTTTTTAAGATTTATACATCATAGAAATGCATAACTCAATAAATAACTTGATATTAATGAAGATGCAAGAGTCAGGAAGTGTATAGAAAAAGTGAGAAAATTTGTTGATTTAAGTCCAAATTCAGAATCAAATAACAATACTGAAGCGAATGTAGTGGAAAAGCCAGTCCTTCATCAAGTAGATTTGAGGATGAAAATACCAATTTTAAATATAGTAATTTCTAAATTTGTCTGTAGGAAAATGTTGCATCTGGTGATCTGATAGAAAAAACCAATCGCAATCAAGCAGAATCAAAAAATGGAGATATAAAGTTTTGGATAGGCTTAGAAGAGGAATAATATACTTTTGAGGACACACAGTTACTGAAATTATAAAATGATATGAATAGTTCAATTAGTTCAATTGCTTCTCCATCAAATTGGACATGAACGCTGATTCTTCACAATTACAACCAGATTTTGTGAAATTAGAATAAAACAATTGGATGATCTATGGAAAATAGAGTTCGAAATAAACTTTGATCAGATCCCGGAATTTAAATTTCCCGAGATAGTGAATATTCATATCATTATATTTGTAATTTGGATTGTAAATAAAGTGAATTTAATTTATATTGTTTAGTGATTGATGTCTTGTACCTTGTTATTTTCAAACTAAAACTATTTAGATGATGTTTCTGTTTGCCAATGAACACGAAAATTGTTCAGAAAATGGGAAAGTTTTGAAATTATGAAAAAGAAAAAAAAGATCGTTTTAGTTCCATAAAAGGTTATTAGTTTTTCAACTAGAAATATTCAGGCAATTTAAAAGAAATTTGCTTCAGTCTCAACAACTAAGCCCCGTAATGGTTCGTATTTCTATATCAAAATGAATCATTCATTGAGATCTCTCTGTTGTAAAGCATTGTCGGTCGAATATAGAAACACCCTGTATTTACTAAGTTATATATAGATTATGTAAATTCCAAAGATAATAATCTTGATGTATTTACTCAACTTCTAGACAGAACTAAATTTGTTTATTTCAAAGAAGTTCTGCGTATATTTTAGGATTTAGCTTTACTTCGTTTGTTCTATATGTATGTTTTAATACAATTTCAATGTTGTTCTTTTTTATACTGTTTACTCCTTTATTGTATAAGCAGCTTGAAATTTTTGTCACTATCGTCTTGGGCTCCCCTATGGTGGTTAGGTTAGGTTTTTGTGCCAAATGGAATTGGGCATCAAATTGACGGAAAGGAGCATAAAAATGATTGGTTCGGCGGATAACGCGTTAATCATGGAGTTACTCATATTTATGACGTTTTAATAAAAATATAATTGAATTTTTTTCAGAAATTTAAGGAAAAGGCATGAAACTGTTGAAATTAGGCATAAAAAATGATTTGCATAAAATTAATTAAAAAAAAAATGATTTTTCAACAAACTTTATTGAGAAAATTAACAAATTTTTATCAAAAATTAGAACGAGAATTTTTCCTTGAAATCACGACACCATCACTCAAAAGTATATTTCTGGTATTCTCCTCATATTTCGTCCACCTTCTCTTCTTCATCCTCCTCTACTTCTTGCTCCTCTTCTTCTTCGTAGTCTCCCGCCGAAGATTCCGTCTCATCACCCAACTTCGCACGTTTCTTCTGTTTACCGCCTCCATCCTCACTCGCGTATCTCTGTCGCTTCGTCTTTCTGGAAGATTTCGCATATCTATATATGAAGCTGTACATTTTCAGTCTGTCGAGCAGCTCCATTTCGACGGCTTCTTTAGCCTGTTTGACGGCTACGTCCATCCTGAATTTGAGTTTATTGAATTTATCGTTCAGCACAAGGTTATCGTCGATATTTTTCAAGAACGGTTTCAAATTTTCGGCCTTTACCCAAGATCTAGTCACCGCGTCGGAATCGAAAAATGTCACGTACGTGGTAGTGCGTCTGAAAATAATCGTTAACCGTCAATACACAGTGTGACTAATTCCATAGATTGAATACCTTGTGTCATTTCAAGAATTTTATCGAAATATATTACGAAAAAATAATCGATTAACCACCCTGTATATGACCATCAGAATTTAAAAACTTAATATAAAAAATAATAAAACCTGTATATGAGTTTACAAATTTCCCACTCTCTACTCTCAATTGATAAAAAAAATCGCACTCTAAGGTAACTTGGTAATTTCGAATTGTATAGGTATGAAGAAATTGAAAATGGAACTGAAGATACCAACAATATTAAACTCAAACCTGAATGTATGCAATTATGGAATGAACGTTTGATTGGATTGCACAGTGACAAATTGACAAATGTAAAAGAAGCATTAAGAAAACGAATGGCAATACCAATACTGACAACTCCACATCAGATAATACTTTGAATGGCTAATGAAGATGCTAATAGAAAACAAAATGGGGAAAGTGAATTGAATAATAGAGGTAAATATTTAATTACAATAAATATATGTAAAAACTTATGATATACATGTTGTTTGGTTGATTGTACAATGAATCGACACTGAGAACATACACACAGCTGCCGAAAATTTGTTGAATGAACATATTACAAAAGTAAAAGTGCTTAAAAGATACTATGAAGGTAAGAAGAATACTCACATTGAGAAATCCAAGACATGTACTACTATTACAACACTCACTATTACACTGCCTGGCGCCTGTTTCTATGTTCTCCGTTAGTCTCTATGTGTTTTGTACAAATCAAAAAAATATTACCGAGTATAATTTGATTTAAGATCGTCAGTTGATTGAATTAGTAAACTCACTCTCTACTCAATAACAACATTCTGAGGGCTAATGTAAAAGGCTTTTCTGTTCTATTTTTAGCGTGATGGGTGATGGGATGGTTAAAAAATGTTTTTGATGAATTTAAATTTGAAAAATCTGTCCCCACTTTCATGAATAAATTCGACGCATTTTTTTATTAAATTAGTTTTTCGCTACCACAAAGTCCTTGCAAAATGAAGTACCCAAGGCCCCTTGCTTCGGGTAATTCATCAGTATTCATGTTTGTTTCCTGTTTCTTTTTTATTGGAACTTCAATACCAGTGACAACGTTAGAACATTCTTCTTGTTGGTTACAAGAGTTAGTTTATTCTTAGAAGCACTTAAAGTTTCAAATGAGTGTAATAATTCAATTTAGGAAAATTTAGATGAAGCGGCTCTTTCAGACATCATTGTAAAGTACAAAATATGCAATAAATATGCATGTCGATGAGTATGATTTACACAATCTAAATGCTTTTAAGAGGTTGGCAATATCTAATACTAATGAATGAATCACCTCTTCCCAAATAGTATTTACAAAGCCAGATCGATAAGTCCACTTTTTGAATTTCCCGCCTGCCAACTGAAACAGCAACACTGCACATATCAATATGCGGTGTTGTTTGATTACTATATCTATACACCAAAAAATTGCTAACAATAATTTATTCAAACTGCTTAAGTTATTTAAACAACTTTTTTTTATTAATATTAAATATATTGATTAAATCTGAATAACTATATGTAAAAAAAAACTCGTGTGAAGAACAGCAAGGGCACGGAGGTAAACGTATAAATAGTATGGGAGCTCAACAAGATTTGAAATTTTTATAAAAAGATTCATTAATATCTTATATGAAAGAATAATCTAAATCCCTTCAATTTCAAACACATATATAAACATTTTTCTTCAAAACAATTAGAAAACACAATTAAGATTTTTACTTCACCAAAGAGTTTGTGATAACCTTTTCAGAATGTAAATAAATGATTCTGTGAATGTAAAACGATCGGTTAAACTTACATTCTGGTCCACATTTCTTACAAGCATATTTTAATCATTCTCCAAAGCAACCATGGCATCTTAAATTCAAGTAGTCACAAAAATCTATTTCTAATTTATTTTCATAAGATTAATCTTTTTCTTAAAAGCGTCTTGTAAGATTTTTCAGTTTGTGGTTTTGTTGTAAGTGAATATAGATATATTTTCGAGATCAAATCTTACTTTCTTCTTTTTTGGAGGGCTAACGTTTTCATTCAGTGCTCTGACTAACACTGGATATTGACGGTATTGCGGAATTATACTGATACATCTTAACTAGACATGATTTTTTCCTTGGAGGTTTATCGTTATTTTCCTAAATAAAAATATTTTCAAGACCAAGAAAATAATTTTGATGAAAAAGTTTATGAAAATATATAAGCTAGGCAACATCGCTATGTATCTGTATTCGTTTGCGATAAAATGGCTGCCTTTGTTCACTAAAAACTGAGAAAGCATTTTGAATAGATTTGTTGGAGTGAAATATTTTTGAGTGTTTAGATATTGTTCAAGTGACGTATTAGTCTTAGTTTTAATTTTTAGAAAAGCTTTTTATATTTCCCTATTCCAGTCATATGGTTAAATTAGTTACTTACAAAACTCTACAGAATAGGATACTCAAAAATTGTATATTCTTTTTCTGTTCAAGGTCAAATACCTTTAACTTGATAGTTAATCTGTAGTTTTGTCGTTTTTCAGTTTTATGGAAAAAATAGATTAGATAGTTACATATTTTTATCGTATTCCTACGTCACATCGTTGTGAAGAAGTGATTCACGAGTAAAAATGCAAATAAAATTTGAAAACTTTATTTTTTTGGCCAGCTTATATAATACCAACAAAATACTTCATCAAATTAAAAACAAACAATATTATCACCTTTGCATAAAAATGTACCAACTCAATACTCAACGAAAAGTATATCAATCAGTTGTTCTACAGTTTAGAGACTAGGTACCTAATCATTATAATTACCTAATTATAAAATAATCTTTCTGGCTTTCTGAGGGGCAAATTTATCAATACTTTTAGAAGCAATTAAAGTTTCAGGTGAGTAAAATAATTAAATTTCTAAAAATTTGGATGAAGCGGATCTTTCAGACTGATGTAAACTACAAAATCAGCAATAAGTATGCATTAACAACATTTTTCCAACAGACAATAAATACCTTTCAGATGTTAAGTCTAAACACTGCTAAGAAGTACCCGGTTTAATATCCCCAAATTTAACATAACTTTTTGCCGGAAAGGAAATAAGTTTGCGTTACTCCACTGATACTCCCCTATGGAATGAAAAAAAAATAAGAACTAATATGTCACTCGAAAAATATCTAAACACTCAAACAAAGGCAGCCATTTTATCGCAAACGAATACAGATACATAAGATGTCTCGGTATAATTCCTCAATACCGCTAATATCCAGTGGAGTCAGAGCACTACATGAAAACTTTAGTCCTCCAATTCTATATCCACTTACAACTAAACCACAAACTGAAAAATCTCACAAGATGCTTTCAAGAAAAAGATTAATCCGATTTAAATCCGTCAGACCTACAGCATCCAGTCAAAATTATCCTCAAACTGATAAAAATAGAGAAAGATCATGGCGACTTGATACCGCAATTTTACCGACATCGATATTCTTCCACGAAGAATATCAATCCCGTTTGACGCGGCAATGCCGTCATCATCTTATGAAAATAAATTAGAAATGGTTTTTTGTGACTGCTTGAATTTAAGATGTCATGGTTGCTTTGGAGAATGCTTAAAATGTGCTTCTAAGAAATGTGGACCAGAATCTAAGTTTAATCGACCGTTTTACATTAACAGAATCATTCATTTACATTCTGAAAAGGTTATCACAAACCTTTTCATGAAGTAAAAATCTTAATTGTGTTTTTTAATTGTTATGAAGAAAAATGTTTACATATGTGTTTGACATTGAAGCTATGTAGACTATTCTTTCATATAAGACGTACATGAATTTTTTTATAAAAATAAATAAAGTTAATTCAGTTTTAATCAATATATTCAATGTTTATAAAAAAAGTTGTTTAAATAACTTAAGCAGTTTGAATAAATTATTGTTAGCAATTTTTTGGTATATAGATATAGTAATAAAACAACACTGCATATTGACATGTGCAGTGTTGCCGTTTCAGTTGGCAGGCGGGAAATTCAAAAATTGATGGACATATCGATCTGGCTTTGTAATTACTATTTGGGAAGAGATGATTCATTAATTAATATTAGATATTGTCAACCTCTTAAAAGCATTTAGATTCTGTAGATCATACTCATCAATATGCATATTTATTGCATATTCTGTATTTTACATCAGTCTGAAAGATCCGCTCCATCTATATTTTCCTAAATTGAATTATTATACTCATCTGAAACTTTTAGTGCTTCCAAGAGTGAGGACTCTCTTATAACCAATAAGAAAAATGTTCTAATAATGTCACTGATATTGAGGTTCCAATAAAAAATAAAAACAGGAAATAAACATGAATACTGATGAATTATCCGAAGCAAGGGTTACTTCATTTTGCAAGGACAAGGAAAAACTAATTTACTAAAAAAATGCCTTGAATTTATTCATGAAAGTGGGGACAGATTTTTAAAATTTAAATTCTTTAAAAACATTTTTCAACCATCCCATCACCAAAGAAAAGCTTTTTATATTTCTCGATCCTATCGTATGGTTCAATTAGTTATTAATGTTGCTCGATTTCGAGATAATGAAGGAGTTGAGCGGAAACAAAAATTAAAACAATACATATTTTCTACGAAAAGGATTTTAGGGATCTCAAATATTTGAGTTTATCTACTCGAAAGTAGCTTTTTCATAACTACGATGTTTTATATAAAAACACATGATTTGTTAGTATTTATTTAAGTGATACCAAAATTTAAATTGTCCACAGTAATCAGTACAAGATGAGTAATTATTGAACTTACCACTGAATTTGGAAGTTGTTCTAATTCAATCTGAGTAATGATAGATATGTAATCAAATTACATATTTTGTTCAATGCCTTTAGTGAGTTTACTAATTCAATCAACTGACGATCTTAAATGAAATTATACTCGGTAATAATTTTTTGGTTTGTACAAAACACATAGAGACTAACGGAGAACGTCGAAACAGGCGTCAGGCAGTCGAATAGTGAGTGTGGTAATAGTAGTACATGTCTTGGATTTCTCAATGTGAATATTCTTCTTATCTTCATAGTATCTTTTAAGGACTTCTAGTTTTGTGATATGTTCATTCAACAAATTTTCGGCAGCTGTCTGTATGTCCTCAGTGTCGATTCATTGTACAATCAACCAATCAACATGTAAAGTACGAATCAACTAAGAAAATGCCACAGGCGTCATCAACTAGTTATCGTCTGCCTCACTTTAAAATATTCCCTCTCTGTCGCTTCAGACTGATATACCAGTGGCGTAGGTTCTTATTTCTTATTTACAAAAAAATATATTTTAAAGATTTAAACATATATTACAGTAGGATATTACTTAGTTATTACTATCTTATAGAAATAGCAACTGTTTATTGCATAGAGGTTTGGTGTGCATGGTATATTTATAATAAACGCAGTGTTTGCACGTGTTGAGTGTAATATTTTATGTATGTCGTTAATTAAAAAAAAAAAAAAACATTCGCTATCAGAACATCCTAGTTAATCCTCTAATAAGCTATCAGTATCCTCGCTGTTTTTGTCTTCACTTTCTTCCGATGAACCCGTGTTTACTGTAAATATTAAGTGATCTAGAGTGTGGTCTAAGGTGTCCTCTTTTTGTATAAGGTCATTCTCATATTTTTTAACATGTTGGCAAATATTATACCACTCTTGTTCCGATACCTCCTCAAATTTTTGCCTAGCGAGTGCCGTTGTATTGTGCGCAACTACCCAATTTTTTACTAACGCCCAGATTTTTTCGATCGGGTTTAGTTCTGGATGATAAGGAGGTAAACGTAGTACACGGTGCCCATGTTGTTGTAACAGTTCGTCTAGTTTGTACTTTATGGGGAAACGAAATTCATTTTCTTGAAAAATGCGGTATAGTTCCGGTTTTGTTAGTTTGGGGTCTGCTGGTAATCCATTTTTTGTTAGCCTGTTACGTTGTCTATATCGAGGACGGACCTTTCAGGCAGATTCGGCAACAATTGCTTTTGAACCCATTTCATAAAATTTTGATTATTCATGTCTTTATGGTAATCACCAATTTATGTACCTGCAAAAACAAACAAGTATATAGTATATAGTAAGTATATTATAATTCTATTGGTATATGATAAGTAGGAGGTAAATGCTATGGTTAATCGCAATTTGAATGCAATTGTACAAAAAAATATTTTTTCTATTCTGGCTAAGCCTGGTCGACACTGGAATCTGAATTTAGATATTGACATTAATATTCATAATTTTCTGTATACGATATGCCGAAATATCGATATTTTAGCCATCACTAATTCTATTTTAAAAAATACAAGTATTCAAACTTACCTGATTTAAATATAAATTATCAGTTTTTTACGAATCCTTTTTCTCCACCAGCATGTATTATAATCAGCCGTTGGCCTTTAGAAATTGGCTTCTTCATTCCTTTTAGAGTCTCATCGTACCAGCCTCTGTCTTTAACATGGCTGCTGTGTATGTAAGTTTCATCAGTATAACATATATTACGGCCTCTGGCGAGATACGATCCAGCTTTCTTTTTTTAGTGTTACGTATTTTTTTCGGCGATTGAAAAGATGTGCTTGGTCCTCTCCAATCAACTTATTGAACTTCTTTTGATATCTTCTGGAAAGTAGACCTTGACACCCCAGTAGCAGCTAGTACTCTTTCCCTGAAATATCACAAAATGTTAATATTCTAATTTAAAATATGACACTCAATAAGTAGGTGCCTATATAAAAATGTGTAAATTCTGCATTTCTTCAACCTACTTCTCTAATTAAATCTCGCTACATACCTGTAATTTTTTAAAGGAATAGTAACTCCTTCATCTGCCTCTTTTTTCATGAAATTAATAATATTTTGATTATGATTTATCGCGTATAATAAGACCTGTTTAACCATTTAATGTATATATTTAAATTATGTTGAGTGCGCTACTGAACTTGGCACATGCGCCTACCTAGAGTAACCGGGCTTGCGCAGAAGAAGACAGACATCAATCATCAAGGAGCCACGAGGCCAACAGCGTTTTTTGTTCAGGCACACAAAGCATTTGTACAATAAAGTGAAAATCGAAACAAATCGTTTTATTGTACTTCTCACATTGTATACAGTCCACTTTAAAACATTTTCAATCAAGATATCCAACCATTTTGGTCTCTTCGAGCGAATTTAGTGTAAAAGTAGCGGCAACAGTTCACGCTGATTCAACAATTCAAGACAGTACTTACAACAATCAGACAATCACAGGCTGAAAAGTGTAGTGCAAATCATTTATTCTTCCAATCCGTAAGTTTGTTCCATTTTATCATCTGCATGCATAGGGATTTCAAATCATTAAAATCGATATTATTTCATTCTGAATCTCTATAAGTATTTTACTGCAAACTAGTTCATTTCATTTAGTCGGTTCTCACAAAACATCACAATGTTAGCAGGAGAAAATGAAGTAAATGTGTCAAAAGTAGATCAATCGAAATCGGACAAAACCGATATTTTGCTAGAGTTAAAAGAGCAACGCGATGTAGTTATCGAAAAGCTGAATAGGTTTATAAATTTCATTAAATGAGCTAACGAATCCGATTTATTAGAATTAGAATCACGTCTAGACCACGTATCGAGTATTTTCAACCATTTCGAACAAGTTCAGTCACGAATAGAATCGCTAGAAAAGTGTACAACTAATTCAGAATATCGTGAAACATTCGAAAACAGCTTCTTCAAAGCACAAGCCGGCGCTAAAAATAAAATTGTAGAGTTTCACAGCAACATACAAGCCAGAATAACAGCTAGTCATAATGTAGCTAGACAAAATAATTTGTTCAACAATAGTGTTACTGTAAATTCAAAAATTACACTGCCACCAATTGACTTACCTATCTTTGATGGCGATCAAAAAAAATGGGTATTTTTCATTCAAAGATTTCAGGCATTAGTTGACCAGAATCAGCAGTTATTCTGCTATAGAAAAGTTGTATTATTTACAGGGCCGACTTAAGGGTGAGGCAGAAAAATTAATTCAGCAACTTGAGTTGACAGATGAGAATTATTTAGTAGCTTTACGTATATTGCGAGAACGATTTGAAAACAAAAAAATTATTATAGACAAACATGTAGAAGAATTATTTAACATGCCAGTAATTACTAAGGAATCAGCTCATTTTTTAAGAAATTTAACTGACACATTCAAACAACTAATTACTTCACTCAAAGCTCTAGGTGAACCAACTGATTCGTGGGATCGCCTATTAATTCAACTATTAAAAATTAAACTAGACGCACGTACTAGGGAACGTTGGCATGAACATTTACATTTACAAAATAAAAGGGAACCTCCACCATTGTCAGAATTTCTCGACTTTTTAGTAAATCGTTGTGAATATTTAGAAAGCAAAGAAAAAACTGATAATCAGCAAACCATGTTAAAATCTAACTATTATAATCACACGCACAAAAATGCAAATAACAGTATAATTCTAAATATCCCTCACGAGGTGAAGGTCAAACAATCACATGTGCCGTCACGCAGGCGCAATGCGCTTATTGCAAAGATCAAGATCATTACATTTATTCATGTAAAAAATTCCTTAAGTTACCAAGTTCAACGCGACAAAACGAGTTAATTAAACTAAAATTATGCTTTAATTGTCTCAGAGGTGATCATAGGTCAGATTCTTGCACTCGTGGAACCTGCAAGGTTTGTCAAAAGAAACAAAACACACTAATTCATCGAGACTACATTCAAACACAAAATCACAGCAATCCTTCATTAGCCACAAACACACATTTGGCAATTGAAAATAAACAAAACACAGACGCACCTCAAGAAACTATCCAACTCTCATCAATCACACATCATCTAAATAATAAAAAACAAAATGTTCTTCCCCAGGTAGCAAGGTCACGTGAAAATGACGTCGGAATCTGGTCATGAGATGACTAGTAATGACCAGTTCAATGACGTGAATATAACGTGAAAATGACCTCCTAATGTCTTGGACCAATGACGTCATTTATATCACATGATTTACACGTCACATAAGACGTGATTTTTAATTGTTGTATGACGTGATTATGGCGTCTACTACTACGTCAATTTGTCCCAGTTTAAAAAATGTTTAATAGGCTTCAATTTGTTTTAATAAAGAAAAAGACTTTACATGTACATAGGAAGGGAGCACACCTATAAAAATAAACCAAAATATTATTTTGATAAAATTTATTTATCAATAGCATGAAAAACATGATGTAACTGCAAAAGAAACTTAAAATTCCAGTTTTCATAACACAAATTAACAATGTATTGTAATATCTGTTCAAATTAGAAATACTGAATAGTATATGGTTTATTTATTATGAAAGTAATATTTTAAAATGTCAAAACGTCCTGTGAAACAAATGACTGCTCTATTTGCATGAAAAATTGGAAAAAAGAACCTAAAATTGGCTATGAATAATAGGCATCGCCATTAGAGAACCCCTTAATTCAAGAACAATACATTTGGCAGTTATTTTCCCAACAGGCCATATTTTGAGATCTGTGAGATTTTCAACTATGAAAATATTTAAATTGCTGGAAGGATATGGATATGTATATAAGTCTGAATAGCCAAGAAACTCTTTGCCAATAAGATATATTTGACTGTCAGCAGATTTTACTATATTATGAATTTCAACTATTTTATTCCCAATTAAAACATAACTATCCGCCTTAGAATGATTAAATGCTGATAATGTTATGCCTGGTAATCTCAATTTATGAAACTGTTGATTCCATTTCAAATTTTCGTCAAAAATAAGTGGTCCCAATGTATGTTTACTTTCCAATTTATACGTAATATTAGATACTGGCTGTGAAATTAAAAAATCCTTTTCAACAAGTCGTCGATGAACTTGTTGTAGGGGATTGGTTGGAGATTTTATTAATGATTTTATCTCTCCCAAATAATTTTCAAACGGAAAAGTCGAAAAATTGTCCAATTTGCCTAATAAATCTACATCATCACAAAGATGTGACATTAAGTGTACATTATAAACCATGAACTCCAAACCATACAAAGATTTTGAATGTTTGATAAATACATTTATGATATTTCTCACAAAAGGGATTTTAAATTTTTCAATATGGCTCTGTGATAACAATATTGAAACAGAAAAATGAAGAGCAAGAAAGTTTTCATATATAGCTAAATCCACAATATCTTTAAGAACCGAAGGACATAAGTACACTAAAAACATTCTATATTCAGTAGCTTTCCAATAATTTAGTTCATTAAGCGAACGGGGTTTTCGATTGAATTCTACTGGTATCATATTTTTAAGGTTGAGCAATCGTTCTGAAATCATTTTAACTCTCTGATGTTGTAATCTAACCTTCAAGGATCCTGCAATCCAAGTATTCAGTAACTTTCTAACTACTCCTAAGCAAATGTTGTGCATGTAGTCAATCGGAAAACTACTAATTAGATCAATTGGTAATTCATGAAAACTAGTCTGCGAGATATGATGCTCATCATCCAATTGTAAGCGAAAAGATTCATTCGTGCGTTTCTGACCATTTAAACCATTGAAAACTAACTTGTGTTTATAATATTCTCCGTGAATTGTGCATCTATCACAAGAGGAATATACTGAGTGGAATTTAGTGCCTTTTAGATAGGCCCTTGCAGGTGCATCACAAACAAAACTATGTACCTCTAATGTGAAGTGTTTGTTACAAATAACAAAACCATTTTGCAATAAATCTTTCAATTCTACTATGAATGGATGAAGAAATGTATTTAAAGGATGTGGTTTATTTTTTCCACAAAAGATGGAAATTGCAAAAAGTCTACTACCAGAAATATTTTTTATTAATCCCAAAATAGGCCAAAACTGCATTTTTGAACTTTTGAAGAGTGGAATGCCATCAACATTAAAACTAATTTGAATTTTGTCTACACAAGTATCATTTGAAATAAGCTTAGAAAGAGCACTCCTCAATCCAAAATAACAGAACTGACCAGATTCTATATCAACAATTGGTGTAAATTTTGGGGTTGATAACAAGGTACGACTGTCTAAAGGAAGTTCAGGGTGGTAAGGATGAAGCAAATGAAGTAGGTGTGTCAAAGCAGAAAGTGAAATTTTATGTTTTATAGCCCATTCAGCCAAATCATTAGCAATAGAAGTTTCTGTGCATAATGAATCATTGTTATCAGAACTGATTGATTTATCAACTTTAACAGATGTACTAGTACTAGTACTACTAGTGTTGCTGCTAATAGTATCATTGAAGAAAAAGCAGTCATTTGTTTCATCAACATTTTCTGCACCCCGTCCAGGGTTAACAGAGGTTCTTGACTTATATTGAAATTCTTGTTTGGTCGCTTGTAAAGCCCTTCTACACTTTTGTCTTGAACCAACCAATTCTTTCAACTTACGTTTTGACATTTTTAAAAATAAAAATATATGCTAATAATTCATAAAAAGTAGTTGATAATACAATCAAACCAGAGCACCAGCATTTCTTTTTTGCTCACGTTGTTTGGCATGTTTTAGCCATATTTTGATAGCATTTTCCACATCTGCTTGAGAGGTCAAGGGAGTTTTGATTTGTATGGCACCTGTAACGAAATAAATGAGTGGTTATTTAATGAGAATTATCCCTGTCGCAGAAATAAAAAAATAGTATTATTCTATTATGCTTTATGAAGGACGAATTTAGGCAGTACCACACAAAAACAACGAATAGTACTTACGAATGATGACAGATTTCACTAAAGTGTTGGAAAATGGCACTTTATTGTTTCTCTGCCCAGCAAAATTTACAATTTGGCCAAACCGTTGGTCAAGAGTAGTCTCATGATTCTATTAACATAAGCTGTGGTGCCATTTACTCCAATTGAGGAAAGGTAGGATGCCTAAAGCAAAAAATAAAACTACTATAATAGACCTCCATAATAAAACTATTACAAAATTCTATTTTAGAGTAAGTACAATAAATATTTAGATTACAATTACACTTAAATCAATGGGAGAGTTCTAATTCTTAATTCACTTTTAATGAAATTCTATGTAAAAAGTACTTACCAAATCATTAAATTTTTCTTCGGATTTCAAATATTGTTCCAAATTTTCAAACCTCCTTTGATCGTCTATTGGAAACTGCACGGGTATGTCATTGGGTAGACTAGCAACTACTGAACTTCGAGAGTTTTTTAAAAGAGTCTTTACTTCCTTGACCTCTTCTCTCAACTTTTTCAATTCCAGAAAAATTTTCTCTAAATCTATTATATATATATATATAAAAAAATTATTCACAGTATTAAACAAATAAAAGAACCTACTTTTTGGATGAATTCTATCTGTATTCTCTTCAGACTGTATATTGGAAGTTGTTTGAATTGATTGCGAATGTGATCCCCCAGGTGTTTGAGAAAGCAATTCTGTACTTTGTCTAGTGGAAGTTGGTGGAGATATTTGTGAATTTGGTTTCACAATCGGCCTAGAAGCTGACTTACCTAAAACAAAAGAAGAATTCTAATTTTTTATTATTTATTTTCAGTGTCAGATTGTACGCTTAGTATCTACGCTAACTGCGTAGAGCCCAGTTTGATCTCATACCTATTAATATCTATAAAAATATTTCATCCTCTTAAAAAATTATTTGTAAATAAAAAAATAAGTTAGACATTATTTCAATTAAAGCTATTTTAAATAGAAACATATTTATAGAAAAGTGTACTTACCAGAGCCACTCACAGAAATATATTTTTGGAAAGATGGAGGCCTTATCAGATTTGATACTGTTTCTCCTTCACTTTCACTGTCACTCAAAATCCTTCTACTAACGAATTTTCTCCTAGTTCGCTCTCCCTCACAATCTGAAGTAAGGTTGTCCGAATTATATTCGCATTTCTTCAGTTTTTTTTGTGCCTTGTTGAGATCATCTGAAAAATAAAAAACAAATATGTATAACAAATACCCAGAACCACACCACAACTCTTTAAAATTCTTTTGAAAATATAAACTTAATGAAACAAAACTAAATTACGCACCACATTCAAAAAATATTCTTTTTACTCCAGACAACTTCCAATTATGTTCATTTGGTTCTTCACATAGTGTGAGAGCCCTATTGAAAGCAGCACTCGTTCTGTATGGTGGCCACAAAACATTCTGCTTCAAAGGGGTGAACCAGGAAGAATGAACCAAACCTATTAAACCATTTTCGGAAAATTCTACACCCACAAATGCCATTGTTACTATAAAACTACAAAATAAAGGTCAAAACTCATACCACTGCTAAATACCAAGTTAATAAAAATGCATAAAATCTACTTCTATTTGAGACAAACAAGGTAAATCATAGCACTACAAATATAGCCATTTAAGTCAATGTATGAAGTTAAGACATATGGTTTATTGAGTTTCTTCATCTATTTGAGCGCTAAAATTTTGGAGGCAATTTATTCAATCAATACCTCCAATTGGCTATTTCCCAATCATAAATGTTTCGCTTGAAACATGAAAATTATAACTGAATAAAATTAAGAATTGAGAAATTGAATTATTATTTTCGACCATACATGCCATAACCTTTAACCAGATATATTCAAATCAAAAAATATAAATAACTATAATAATTATTATACTTACCACAATGGAACAACAGAAAAACTAAAAACACTAATAGCAGCACCGCAGATCATCTAACTATTATTAAATAAAATATATATTCATAATAAAATATATAATCATAATAACCAAGCCGGTTTATGATTAATATAAAATGGTCGTTCGTTGTGGATGGCGGGTTGTCATCATCATGTTGGCTAGCGGCGCAAGCGCATACGCGTTACCTTAGTAGATCCCGCAATTATAAATTTTTATAGGAAGTTTCTTAAAAAAAATTATTTATAGATATTAGATAATATTATAGGTTTTGTTTAAATACCATATAAAAAGATCTCAATTTTTTTGGACTTAATAAATAAAAAAATGCTGGAATTTTCAGTGGTTGTTTATTATCGAAAATAGCCTCACAAAATAATTACATTAGTCACAAAATAAAACAAATGAAATATATCTGATTTTTTCAGATGAGTTATCACTAGATAGTCTCGTCATTATGACGTGACAAGATGTCGTGTTATACACCTCAATTATTTGACGTTATTATCACGTCGATTTTTGGTGGTCTCAGTGTTTTCGACCAGTGATCACCAAATGTTGACGTCATTATGACGTGCCCTTGCTAGCTGGGTCTTAGCACAGCGGCTGTATTCCTCAAAGACAAATCAGGCAATTTAATCAAAGCACGTGCATTGTTAGACTCGGGTTCTCAATCAAATCTAATAACCTCTGACCTTGCGCGAAAATTAAATATCGGTACTACCAAAATAAACTTACAAGTGATCGGTGTTAATCAGGTTACTACTAATATCACAGAGCAATTAAATATTGATATAATTTCAAGAGAAAACAATTCTTTTCAACAAAATGCTACATTTTTAGTTATAAACCAAATAGCGGGTAATATTCCAAACTTCAAAATCGATTGTCAACATTTAAATATACCGAAACGAAACACATTACTCTTGCGGATCCTGAATTCGATAAATCCGCCAAACTGGATATTCTCTTAGGCGCAGGTGTCTTTTGGGATATTTTAGCGGATGGGCAATTTAAGCTCGGCGACGGTAAACCGATACTTCAGAAAACATTATTTGGATGGGTCATATCGGGACCCATATATCAAAATTATTCAATTCAAAATAACAGTAGTAATACCATATCATGTAATTTAATCACAACTACGCTTGAAAACGCAATTGAGAAATTTTGGAAAATCGAGGAATACCAAGACGATAACAAAACCAAACGGACGATTGAAGAAAAACAATGCGAAGAACATTTCCTAAAAACAATTCAGCGGACCGAAACTGGCAGATTTCGTGCGACGTTGCCAGTTCGCGAAGGTGTAGGCGATTTGGGGAATTCGAAGATGAATGCGATTAAAAGGTTTCACAAATTAGAAAGTGAACTGATCAATTATACAGTCATACGTCAACAATATTCGGAGTTCATGAGGGAATATGAAAAACTCGGGCACATGACCAAGGTGCCGACGTGGGCAACGGAAGTGGATGGAAAGGGAGTTTTTTACCTACCACATCATGATGTCGTGAAGGATAGTGCAACCACTAAACTACGAGTGGTGTTCGATGCATCCGCCAAAACAGGAAACGGTATTTCGTTGAATGATACGCTAATGGTGGGTCCTACAATACAGGAAGATCTTTTTGCTATCATCATTCGTTTTAGACAACACAATGTAGCAATGGTAGCGGACATAGAGAAGATGTACCGGCAGGTGGAAATTGTAGAAGAGCAACGTGATTTACAGCGAATTATGTGGCGTTCGGATCCAAACCTGCCTCTAGAAGTCTACACATTAAACACCGTAACATACGGCACAGCTCCAGCTTCATTCATTGCTATACGATGCTTGCACCAACTCGCTTTAGAAAACAGTAAAAAGTACCCAGTAACATCACAAGTAATAACTCGCGATTTTTATGTTGATGACCTCATCACTTGTACAGACACCATTGAAAATGCACAAATTTTGAGGCAAAACATCACCAACATTTTCTTCCTCTTCGGAAGTGGAAAACTAACAAACCAAACATTTTCAACGATATTAACAACATTTCAGATCTACCAGATCGTTATCTATCAACCGATGACCAATCAAAAACTTTAGGGCTTGTCTGGAACTCTCAATCAGACACGCTACATTTCAGCACAGATTCAATACAAATTGAAAATAACAATTTTACAAAACGCGAAATACTCTCCGTAATTGCTCAGTTATTCGATCCATTGGGCTTGGTCGGTCCAGTAATTGTTAAAGCCAAAGTTATCATGCAAAAACTTTGGCAGCACAAAGTAGATTGGGATCAAATTGCTCCTTCACCAATAATTTCAGAGTTTATTCATTTACAAAAGGAATTACCTATTTTGGCTACAATTAAAATTCCTTGACAAATAACAGTTCCCAAAGCCAATATTATTGAAATTCACACTTTCAGCGATGCATCTACTATCGCGTATGGTGCGTGTTCATACCTACGAACTGTAGATAACTCCGGACAATGCTCTGTACGTTTAATTTGTGCTAAATCAAGAGTAGCACCTTTAAAGGTTGTCACGTTGCCACGCTTGGAGCTAAACGCAGCTTTATTAGCAACGAATCTGACAGCTAAGCTCATGGAGGCTTTTACTTGTCGTATATCTAACATTTTTTATTATACTGATTCAACCATCGTTTTATCGTGGTTAAATACGGAACCCGCACTTTTAAAAACATTTGTAGCAAACCGCGTAGCGGACATACAAGGAAAATCCAAAATCGAAAATTGGCAACATGTAAAATCCGAACATAACGCGGCTGACATCATCTCGAGAGGATCACTACCCAGTCAGCTGCTCGAATGCGACATGTGGTGGAACGGGCCATTCTTTCTAAGCAATCCTAATCAACCGGTCACGAATAATAATTTTTTACCACTCAATGAATTACCAGAGGTAAAAAATTCCGCGTTAACACAAAATGTAATTATAGCTGATAGTACGATATTCGAGAGATATTCTAATTTCGACAAATTAAACAGAGTCATAGCGTGGATTTTACGATTTAAAGGTAACACATTACGTGCAAAACATGATAGAATATACGGTACAAAACTCACAGTGCACGAATTAAAACTGGCAAAACAAAGTATTATAAGGGCAACGCAATCAGTGCATTTTGCGGAAGAAATAAAATGTTTAATTAAAAATAAACCGCTAAACGCTCATTCAAAATTGTTAACTTTAAACCCATTTTTAGATAGCGATCATTTATTGCGGGTAGGGGGAGAATTGTCAATTCAAACTTTTCATTTGACAAAAAATTCCCTTACGTCATACCTCGTAATGGTCACGTCACGCGCCTTCTAATCGAAAGAGAGCATACATTATTATTACACGCTGGTGCTCAAGCAACTTTGGCCTCTTTCAGAAACAACTTTTGGCCATTGCGGGGTAAACGAATTGTCAAAAAGATTTTACATCAATGTATAACTTGCTTTCGAGTAAAGCCTCGCTCTTACAATGAAAAAATGGGAAACTTACCTAGCGTACGCTTCGCACAAGCTAGACCGTTTTTAAGCAGTGGCATCGATTACGCGGGGCCATTTTCGGTCAAGGAAGTTAAGCACAGAAATAGAAAATTTATAAAGGCATATTTGTGTATTTTTATTTGCATGACTACCAAGGCTGTGCATTTAGAGGTAGCAACTGATTTAACTGCAAATTCGTTTCTAAACGTCCTCAAAAGATTTGTTTCACGGCGCGGTCTATGCAGTGATATATATTCTGACAATGGGGGATGTTTCGTTGGAGCAAACAATGATTTGCGATCGTTCCTAAAAACATTAGAACAAGACAATTCATTTTCTACATTTTGTGACACACAAGGAATTCGGTGGCATTTTAACCCTGCGAACATCCCGCATATGGGTGGTTTGTGGGAATCGGCTGTGAAATCGGCCAAATATCATCTAAAAAGAGTGATAGGTCTAAACTGCTTGTCTTTGGAAGATTTTACCACCCTATGCATTCAGGTGGAGGCCACTCTTAATTCTAGACCTCTCATCCCATTAACCGATGATCCCAACGACGTTTGTCCTTTAACTCCCAGTCACTTTTTAATTGGCGACGTGTTGAAGGCCATACCTCAATCAAACGTTCAGCAAATACCAGTTAACAGGCTATCAACGTATCATGCACTGCAGCAAATGTATCATCATTATTGGCGACGTTGGTCTTCCGAATACGTCTCAACTTTGCAGCAACGTGTAAAGTGGAAAACTGCAAGTAAAGAACTTCTCAATATAGGAGCTCTCGCCTTATTGAAGGATAAGAATTCGCCGCCATTGTATTGGGCTTTAGCTCGCATTGTTAAGCTGCATCCAGGCAGCGATGGCATCACTAGAGTAGTTACCCTCCGTGCGAAGAATGGAATCCCGAGGAGGGCGGTGTCAGAAATTTGCGTCCTACCCATAGACGTTTAAAAAGTGTTTCTTAGTGATTGACATTTATTTTGACATTTTACTTTTAAGTTGTTTGAAAACACATATAAATTTCATAATTTTTTATATTATTTGTCGTTTGAAAGTCGAGCCTTTTAAGGAGGCCGGTATGTTTAACCATTTAATGTATATATTTAAATTATGTTGAGTGCGCTACTGAACTTGGCACATGCGCCTACCTAGAGTAACCGGGCTTGCGCAGAAGAAGACAGACATCAATCATCAAGGAGCCACGAGGCCAACAGCGTTTTTTGTTCAGGCACACAAAGCATTTGTACAATAAAGTGAAAATCGAAACAAATCGTTTTATTGTGCTTCTCACATTGTATACAGTCCACTTTAAAACATTTTCAATCAAGATATCCAACCAAGACCTTGCTTTCCAACTTTTTTTGCGGACATTATTAAAACGATTTTGTCCCTAATGTTCAAAAACAGCGCTATCTGTAGAATAAACTATGGCACAGACTAAAAAATAACACCGAACACAATAAATCACACTATCTACTGAACAACGAATAATACTAAATGCTGAATGTCCGATGTTCGTTCGGTTATGCATCTGACCATAAGCGCAAATTATTTATAATATTACCGTACTTTCCTTCCTAAGTAAAGGCTTGGCAATATCGAAGAGAGGCTCGGGATGGTAATAGATCCATGTATGGAGTGTAGAGAAGGAGTAACATCTCTTATGGACGGTACGTTTAAAATATGGTCTGAATTCTGTAGGGATAATACGTGGCGCTGATTGTACTATGAGATTGAGATCTGCAGTTAAACACTTACTATATCTGAAACTAGCTTCAGATTCTATAAACTAACGAAAACAGAATATTATGTAGGTGGTGAAAAGAATTAAACAACGTTTAAAAATATTAAAAAAATAGTAAAAAAATCATGGTGAAAACTTGTTGTATTTCTGGATGTATAAGTGGTTCTTTAAAAGATTGTGGTATTCGTTCATCTCAAAATATAAAACAAGCAAGTCGGTTGGAATACCAAAGGTAAGTCATGTTTGAATCTCTTAGAAAGCAAAATTCATTCAAAATTGATATTTTTATATGACTATAACTATTATATTAGTTGCTAATGAAGTTCAATATTTTATTTTTATGAACCGAAATATTTTTTTTATTATTCTATTATTTTTATTGATCTTATTATATCGCTATAATTATTATATTAGTTACGGATAAAATTCAATATTTTATTTTAATCAACCAAAATGTTTTTTTTATACTATTTCATTATTGTTACATGATTCTACTTTTTTTTCATATTAGAATATATGTATTATCTAAACCAAATAAATAGCTAAATAATAAAGTTAATTTAACGAGATTCTGTTTTTCAAGCGAATACCCTCTATAATCAGCGCCACCTATTTTCCCATCAAAAATCAGCTCACATTTTTTAACCCAGAGATGTTCCTCCTTCTCTACACTCCATAGATCCATGGTTACGCGACGACTTACCTTCGAATTCTGATTTGGACCATGCGGCATTCGTGCAGCGTTGCGTCTATTTAGCACTTGCATTTCTATATGAAAAATACCGAACAATCGTAAAAAAACGCCAGTGTCACATAAATGGAATGGGCCTAAGAGAGAAGGAAATTATTGCGGACTTTGTCAGTTATGACGCGTCTGGCCTTTTCTTAGCTGATTTGTACTTTATACAATAAGTTTTTACATATATTTATTGTATTTAAATATTTGCCTCTATTATTCGATTCACTTCCCCATTTTGTTTTCTATTAGCATCTTGATTAGCCATTCGAAGTATTATCTGATGTGGAGTTGTCAGTATTGGTATTACCATTCGTTTTCTTAATGCTTCTTTTACACTTGTCAATTTGTCACTGTGCAATCCAATCAAACGAAGACTACGAAGAAGAAGAGGAGAAGCAAGAAGTAGAAGAAGAGAAGGAGGACGAAGTATAAGGAGAATAGCAGAAAAATACTTTTGAGTGGCGGTGTCGTGATTTTTAAAAAAATTTTCTATCGGAATTCAAATTTCCGTTCTAATTTTTGTAAAAATTTGTTAATTTTCTCAATAAAGTTTGTTGAAAAAATCCTATTTTTTAAATTTAAATAAATTTCAATAATAAATCATTTTTATGCCCCTTTCCGTCAATTTGATGCCCAATTCCATTTGGCACAAAAATTTCAAAAATATGACTTAATTTATTATTCAACTATCAAGCCGATAATTTTTCTTATGTCTCAAGTCTATCAATTTCAATAAATTCCAATAAAACAACTTGAAAATAGCAATTTTTTTTCGCGTAATTTCGATGCATAAATCAAAGATTCTCAACATTTTTTTAGAATATTGTTGTGTATCGTAAAAAGTATAGAAAAGAAAAACAGCAGTGAGCGAAGAATTACTTAAACTAAACAAATTTGATTCTTGTATTTTCTAAAATTAATATTCATCATAATAGAAGAGTGATAGTAAATTAACCAAATTTTGACTGGGAAAATGTGAAAACCAACCTGGAAAAATCGGGAGCAGACGAGTACTTGATTTTCAATTTCTACTGAACACCTATTTCAAGAAAAGTTGTGGATGTAACGGATAAAAGTATGAACAACTGTTGACTCGTTTTTCCTGAATTCTCTGTATCTGAGTTAAGAAGCTATGTGCATATCTATGTACTCTGCTTGGAATTGAAGGTAAAGTTATTCCAAGTTTCTCAGACAGAACTAAGACACCGAATGAGAACTCTTACGACAGAATAGAGTGCAGGAAAGCACATTCATTACTTCCTCTACCTTCCGTTGAACTATCAAGAGCTTCTAGAAGAGCGGGGAATGCAGGAAGTTGTTTCATTAAGGTCAACACTGCTTCGAGCATTTCTATACACCTTGTTTTACACAGTGTCTTTGAAAACTAAATTTACCTGGCTCAATTCAATCGGAGATATGGAAAGTTGCTGTATACTGCAAGAAGTTACATCTTGGAAATTCCGGTTTGGACTTTCTTAATTATTCCACTCATTTTCATCTGCCATTATTGTGAAAAACTCTAGACTTTTTTCGATTCGATTTACTTCAGCGCGAATTCTGAAGCTAGATTTACTATAAAATTTCCTTGGACGAAACAACTCCCAGTTGCATCTATAATTTCATGTTCTATATGATACGTTTTGGACACAACATGAAACCATCATTTAATAATTGGAATAAGCTTAATTGAGGTACAATCTGCGAAACGGTTTTTGTTGGCAAAAATCTTGAAGAAGCCTATGGATATTTAGCGTCAGTGTGTGAAGTAACTTTTCTTAATTTCATAACTTTCCCATTTTCTGAATAATTCTCGTATTCAATGGCAAACAGAAACATTATCTAAATAGTTTTAGTTTGAAAATAACTAGGTATAAGACATCAATCAATCCAAAATATAAGTCGAATTCACTTTATTTACAATCCAAATTACAAATATAATGATATGAATATTCACTATCTATGGAAATTTAAATACCCGGATCTGATCGACGGTTATTGAACAAAGTCATAGAACATTCTAATCCCGGAGCTTTTGGCGAACATTATCTAATCAAAGTGTATTTCGAACTAGAGTTTCCATAAATAATCCAATTGTTTTATCCTAATTTCACAAAATCTGGTTACAATTGTGAGGAATCAGCGATCAATGTCCAATTTAGCGGAGAATCAATTGAACTACTCATATTATTGATTGTTATACTAATAGATGGAGTATTGTCAATATTCTCAGTAGTTCTAGAATCACTAATTTCATTTATTATTTATTCTGCTACTTTTTAATTTTTTTCTGTATCCTTATATTCTGCTTGATTGCGATTGGTTTTTTCTATCAGATCACCAGATGCAACATTTTCCTACAGACAAATTTAAAAATTACTTTATTTAAAATTGGTATTTTCATCTTACCTCTTCATTCGCAAATTTATCCTCAAAACCACTTGATGAAGGACTGGCTTTTCCACTACATTCAATTTGTGATTGCTCTTCTTCTAATATACTTTCCGTTGTTAAATTGATCATTAGAGCTGTACGCAATAGCAGAACATTGTAAAATAAAGTGTTACGACAAACCTGCTAATTTAAAGAAGACTACACTGTTCATATTCCTTTTATTATTCCAAGTCCAGATGATAATTTTGTTTTTTCTTTTGCTGTAAAAACGACATATTTGTCTTCTGAGTAGAAAGGTAGAGGATTAAGTTTTAATAAACGAAAGACAAAGAGTTATTTTCTTCTATTTTTTTTTCAAAATGTATATATTTTGCATAGAATAAATCTTTTAATTTAATCATGACAACGTTAAGTTCTGTAGATAGAATTGGTCACAACATTACGCAGGCAAAACTCAAAGTTATAAAAGTTTTACATTTGTTTTTCTTATGACGGCGAACCGAGGAGATGGCCGAACCAGAATTTGTTGCGATTATCGAAAATTAAACAAAAATATAATACGCGATAGATTTCCACTTCCCCTTATTGAAGATGTCCTAGACAGCTTACAGAGAGCAAGGATATTCAGCACCCTTGATTTGAAAAATGGATTTTTTCATGTACCTGTTGAAGCAAGAGCACAAAATATACTTCTTTTGTAACGCCGATTGGTCAGTACGAGTTTATGAAATGTCCATTTGGAAGTAGTAGTCAAGTAGTTTTCCAACGATTCATCGCTCATGTCTTCAGGGAGTTGACTGCAGGAATGTACGTTATATACTACATGTTATCATCTTGAGTGCGAACGAAGAAGAGGGGATAGAGACAGCTGCAGAATATGGACTAGAAATGAAAAAGAAAAAGTGTCAACTGTTGAAAACCGAGGTAAAATTTTTAGGATACATAGTAAGTGACAAACAAGTCCCAATCATAACTACACACCTATGCAAATATACATAGTTATTGAGCATTCTTTTAGCAGCGATCTAGTGACGATTCGAAGCTTCACCGGATATACTACATGAGTAGAAAGACGACCCCTGCAGAGATGAAGTATACAAGCTATGAGCTCGAAATACTCGCCATTATTAAAAGTGTGAAGAAATTCCGAATCTACTTGCTAGGAACGAAATTTAAAATAGTTACAGACTGTAATGCATTCATAAAAACCATGGAGAAAAGGGACCTTACAACAGGAATTGCACGATGGGCCCTAGAAGAATTTCAGTATGAAATTGAGTATAGACGATGTAGGCAGATGACGATAAAAAGGATTTTGACTACCGAAGAGTATGAAGATTTTTATTTAGAGCATGATATATTGTAAAAATACGATAATGGATTAAAATTACTTGTCATTCCAAAGAACATGCAGACTTAAAAAATAATAATAAAAGTCCACGAGATAGGAAATTTTTGAAAGAAAAAAACACAAGGAGTAGTAAACAAGGAATTTTACATACCAAGACTAAAAGACAAAATAGAAACGATTAAAAATAACTGTATACCTTGTATATTATGGAATAAAAAGGAAGGAAAGAAAGAATGAATGCTTCATCCTATACAAAAACTAGAAGGTCCGCTAGAGACGTATTACGTCGACCAAATAGGACCAATGAAGTGAACAAAAAAATTATCAGCACATTTTTGTGATAGTTGATGACTTTTTCAAATTTGTGTGGCTTTATCCAACAAAATCAACCACGACGAAAGAAGTGACATGTTGTCTTGAAAAATAGCGTAAAATATATCACTTCGTCCTGTACGAAAGAAAGAAGGAATGCTTCATCCTAAAATCAACAAAATCAACGACGACGAAAGAAGTGATATGTTGTGAGCGTAAAATATTTGGAAACCCGTCAATGATAATATCTGACAGAGGATCCGCGTTCCGTTCTGAAGAATTCGAATTATATTGCCGAGAAGAAAATATTAAACATGCGTCAACAACTTGTGGAGTCCCACGAGGTAATGGACAAGCGGAAAGGGCAAATAGGACCCTTATACCAATCTTAACAAATCACAGTTTTGAAGAGCCAGGAAAGTGGTACAAATACGTTGACAAAGTACAGACTGCCTCTAATTCGACCTATCAGCGAAGCATAACTACCACACCCTTTGAAGTATATACATCTGATCCAAAATTAAAGAGAAAATTTTTAGATCCACACGAAATTGTTAAGGTTAAAGAAAATGATAGATATGACGTTGTTAAAATCGGAGATCACGAGGGACCCAATCGAACGACAACATGCGCTGAATATATAAATCCATGGGTCAGCTATGAAAGAGACGATTCCGAGGCGGATTCTGAGCAGAATGGCCCAATGTAGGATCGAGATTATTGCTCTACTCCATCCTACGGCGAGGCGCAAATTCTGTAATAACAGTGTTTTCTTTCTAACCGGCGTTTTAAGCAGAAAAGAACCCTAGACAACCAAGAAAATCATTTAGTTATTTATTGCGTTATGCAGTTCTGTGGTGATACGAGGATGTATTGAAAAATTCTTAGCCTACTATAAAACCAAACAAAATTTCAATGACAAAATATTTTATTACGCAACAAGACCTCCACACCTTTTATTACCTCATCGTTGGGAGAAAATTTACGACCTATTGAACTTTTTTTCAGTTGAGTGATCAGTAATGTCGGATAGTAATCTCCAGTTATTGTTCTACCCTTATTAAAAAAATCAATCATGATTACTCCATGGCAATCCCAAAAAACTGGAGCAAGAACTTTTCTAGCACAATTTTGAACACGAAACTCCTTAGGTCTGGGAAAACCAGAGTGTCGCCATTCCATCCATTGTTGCTTTGTTGTCATAAACTGTATCGATATTTTCGAGGACTGACACAGGGCTGGCCTTCCCGATCGGTCATCATCTTCAATGGAAAATTTACCTCGTAAATCTGCTCACCTCTTAACGCTTCTAAATACAGGTACTTGATGATGGCTCGATACTCCAATTTTTCGATTTTCACATTTTCGGTGGACATATTTTTTCTTTCAATTTATTGCGTAACTCTGGTTTACGTTTTTGACGTAAAACTTAACACTGACACTTTTAATAAGTTATTGTTCGGTATGCTATGGTAACGCAATATTTTGTTTATGCATGGAACTGGTCTAGGCTACCAACTTATAAATACATCGTCGTATAGTTCAAATCGGGGAAGACAATAACCCCCCCACTTTGGGATTCTCAAATATTTGAGGTTACCTACTCCAAAATAACGTTTTCATCACTTTAGGGTTATGTAACACACAATACCAATTTGTTGGGGTTTATCTAAGAGATACAAAAATTTTAAATTGTTCACAATATCCAGTACAAAATGAGTAATTACTGAACTTACCACTGAATTTGAAAATTGTTCTAAATCAGTCTGAATTATTATAGCTAGTATTTCCTACAAGAAATAATCCATTGATGATTTGCAGTTATTACAAATACCAAAAACAGTTGAATCACCTCTTCCTGTAGTTTTTTGTATCTTTCGACCAAATGGATCAAATTCCATATTTTTTTCAATGCCTTTAGTGAGTTACTAATTCAATTAACTAACCATTTGAAATCAAATTATACGCGGTAATATCTTTTGTTTTGTACAAAACACATAGAAACTAGAGAACATCGAAACAGGCGTCATACAGTGTAATAGTGAGTGTGCGTGGTAGTAGTAGTAAATGCAGCACACAAATTGTTCTCACGTATTTTATGAAATAATCATCACTTTTCCCCTTTTGTTCACTATCATCATCTTTATTAGCCATTCGAAGTATTATCTGATCTGGAATTGTCAGTATTAATATTGTCATTCGTTTTCTTAATGCGTACTTCTCAATTTGTCACTATGCAATCCAATCAACCGTTTATTCCAAAATTATATACAGTGAAACTTGGTTAAGTGAGACATCAAGGGGCCTGCACTGTCGTTTCACTTATAGAGGTATTCCACTTACCCAGTGTCTCAGATATACAGGTATAAATAAATATCTGTCTCATTTACATAGGGTTCCATTAATAGAGGTGAGAATACAGGTTCTTTCAGTTATACAGGTTAAATTATTAAATAAAATAAAAGAACGTGTTATGTGTGTAAATGAGTTTTAACACCTTTGAAACATCGCGGAGATTTGGATTTTCCGATTAATAGGATAGGCAACTTTTCAGTTCCTGACATGTTAGCAACTAGAAGTATTGTAATGCGCTCTTTACCGAGTTTTCCGCCATGACAAGACTCACCTTTTAAGGTAAAAGTTTTATCGGTTAGACACTTGTAAAATAAACCCGTTTCGTCTGCGTTCAAAATATCATCAGCAGAATAATTGCGTAATAGAAGTGGTAGGTCTTCAATCCATTGGCTACATTTGTTAACATCAACAGCGTTACTTTCTCCACAAATTGCTTTGAAAACTATACCGCTTCTTTTCTTAAACCCTTCCATCCAACCATTGCTGCTACAAAAATTATGAATATCGAGCCTTCGCGCGAAATCTTGTGCCTTTTCTTTAATCATCGGTCCACTTACCGGAACGTTTTTGTTACGAAGTTGCTTGATCCATGTTAGCAAACACTGTTCAAGTTCAGGATATTCTCATAAACGTACACGTTTTAGTTTTCCTTGTCCTTCAGAACATTGTGATTCAATTTTATGTTTACTCTGAACTATTCTACAAAGAGTAGATTTTGGCACATTAAATTCGGCACAAACTTCTTCGCGTGTCTTCCCACTTTCATAAACGGATATTAACTTCAGTTTTTCACGTAATGATAACGATTGTAGCTTTCGTTTTGGCATTTTTCAAATAAACATCTGTATGATAGTAAAGCGAAACTAAAACTGAAGGTAATTGAAGCTCAAAATTTGTACTTACGTACTTGAAATTATGTGTGGAATTTGTGGGTAGAATAAGAATGAGTAAACAAACAATGTTATCTCAGTTACAGAGGTTTATGCATATAAAATTTACTCGCTATCTCAGTTATAGAGGTAACTATGATGATAAATCGAAAGAACAAATCCCAGATATAGAGGCTTACCTCGTCCCACTAACAGAGGTAATTCAGTGCCAAAGTGTTAGGACCTCAGCATGAGTTCCAGTTATGGAGGTTTCTCACTTATCCAGGTCCCACTTAACCGAGTTTCACTGTATATTCAGATTTGAGATCATAATTGAAGGTATCTAAGGCTCCATTTTCCGATTCTTTTTCATACTTATACAATTCGAAATTATGTATGATTGTACCATTCAAGTCCAGAAAGAAATCATGCTCATTTACGTTTCAAACGATAAGCATTTTTACTTCTTGTCAACATCATTTTCCTCATCATGGCTCTTCACATTATAATTGTTACATAAGATAGCATTAGATGGCTAGTGTATGGTCTCCTATCAACTACACATGACCACTAGGTGGCAGCAGAACGGACGTCAAGTAGAAACGTCAGTGGTACTCCTGCGCTTATCAGAGATATTGTAAAACATATATAATTCCTTAATAAAATAGTATTCAATAAGTTCTGACTATAATTTAACAAGTTATAAAACATGTAACATGGTGTCAAGTGAAATCACGCCAAGAAGATAAAAGGTGGAAATAAGACTATACTGAAATAAGACACAAATTAATAACAGTAGCTAGAGGTTAATAAACTCTGCCACACACTGATAGAAGCTTGCCGAGACCGAGTAGAAACGCGAAGATTTCACGTAGAGCAGTAATTTAATATTATAAAAAGAAAATGTCAACATTTAAACCACCAAAAGCTTTAGTGTTTGATCAAAATACAAGTCAAAACTTTACAAAATTCATAAATAGTTTCAAAATATACATGAAAGCATCTGGCTATGACAGTAAAGATGATTAAATGAAGATCGCTATATTTTTGAATATTGCTGGTGAAGATGCTCAAGAGGTATTTCAAACCTTTAAATTTGATAATGTTGGAGATGAAGAAAAATATGATAAGGTCATAGAAAAGTTTGAAAGTCACTGCATGCCCTTTAAAAATGAGACATTTGATAGATTCAAGTTTAACACGCGCTGTCAGCAAGAAGGGGAAGACTTTGATAACTTTCTTACGGCAATAAAAAAGTTAGCAAAGCCATGCAAGTTCGCAACATTGCATGATTCTCTGGTAAGAGATAGAATAGTAGCTGGTATATTAGATGCAGAGGTACAAGAAAGGCTCTTCAGAGTGAAAAATTTGACTCTGTCAGGCAGAAAACATATGTAGATCCTCAGAAGCAAGTAAAAAGCAAGTTCATAATATAAGAGGGAATGCAACACAAGTGGATGCAGTCAAGAAGCATTATCAATCTTATAGCAGTAGCAGTGCATACGGGTGCTTCAAATGCAAGACAAAACATGGTCCCAGAAACTGTCCTGCCTTCGGGAAGACCTGTTCAGTATGTAAAAAGCCAAATCATTTCGCAGTAGGCTGCTATAATAGGCAGCAATTTAAAGGTAAGGAAAAGATTAGAAGTAAGAAGAAAACGCATGAGGTTGAGAAGAGTGGGTCAGAGAATAGCAGTAACGAGGGAGAATCAGACACACCATATTTAGATTCAGTGACACTTGACCAGGTGAAGTTTAAGAATAAGAATAAAGATATTTGGACTGAGAATGTATTAATAGATAACGAGTACATTACTTTTAAGATAGATACGGGTGCGAATTGTAACTGTTTGCCCATAAAGTTTGTTAGGAAGATAGGAGCAGAGAATAAAATAGTAAAAAATAGACTATCGTTGAACACATATGGTAATAATAAAATAAAAGCTAAGGGGTATGTAATATTAGATTGTATGGTAAAAAGAAAATTTTCTAAAATTAAATTTATTGTTGTTGATTGTGACAGTATGCCTATCTTGGGATTAAACACCTGTTTCAAGCTTGAATTAATAAAACAAGTTAGTGAAGTTAATAATAAAAATAATTTTTTAACAAAAAATTCTGAGGTTTTTGAGGGTACTGGAAAAGTACCTTATAAATATAAGATAGTACTAAAACAAAATGCAGTTCCATATTCTAGTAACTGCAGAAGGGTGCCAGAAACATTAAAACCAAAATTAAAGAAGGCACTAGATGATCTTGAAAACAGGGATATAATTTCCAAGATAGAACAACCAACAGAATGGGTCAATAATATTGTGATTATACAAAAACCAACAGGAGCATTAAGGATATGCCTAGAGCCTTTCTTGTATCTCTGCATCTAATATACCAGCTACTATTCTATCTCTTACCAGAGAATCATGCAATGTTGCGAACTTGCATGGCTTTGCTAACTTTTTTATTGCCGTAAGAAAGTTATCAAAGTCTTCCCCTTCTTGCTGACAGCGCGTGTTAAACTTGAATCTATCAAATGTCTCATTTTTAAAGGGCATGCAGTGATTTTCAAACTTTTCTATGACCTTATCATATTTTTCTTCATCTCCAACATTATCAAATACAGGAAAAAGATTTACCAGAAGAAGTTTATATTTGTGGATCTCATTTCAAAGCAGACAATTTTCAATGGAAGAAAATCCTGAAAAAATATTTTTGAAAAAGAATGTGTAATTGATAAAAGAATTAGCTTATTTACAAAGAATATTGTTTTCCGGCAAAAAGTTATGTTAAATTTGGGGATATTAAACCGGGTACTTCTTAGCAGTGTTTAGACTTAACATCTGAAAGGTATTTATTGTCTGTTGGAAAAATGTTGTTAATGCATACTTATTGCTGATTTTGTAGTTTACATCAGTCTGAAAGATCCGCTTCATCCAAATTTTTAGAAATTTAATTATTTCACTCACCTGAAACTTTAAGTGCTTCTAAAAGTATTGATAAATTTGCCACTCAGAAAGCCAGAAAGATTATTTTATAATTAGGTAATTATAATGATTAGGTACCTAGTCTCTAAACTGTAGAACAATTGATTGATATACTTTTCGTTGAGTATTGAGTTGGTACATTTTTATGCAAAGGTGATAATATTGTTTGTTTTTAATTTGATGAAGTATTTTGTTGGTATTATATAAGCTGGCCAAAAAAATGAAGTTTTCAAATTTTATTTGCATTTTTACTCATGAATCACTTCTTCACAACGATGTGACGTAGGAATACGATAAAAATATGTAACTATCTAATCTATTTTTTCCATAAAACTGAAAAACGACAAAACTACAGATTAACTATCAAGTTAAAGGTATTTGACCTTGAACAGAAAAAGAATATACAATTTTTGAGTATCCTATTCTGTAGTTTTGTAAGTAACTAATTTAACCATATGACTGGAATAGGGAAATATAAAAAGCTTTTCTAAAAATTAAAACTAAGACTAATACGTCACTTGAACAATATCTAAACACTCAAAAATATTTCACTCCAACAAATCTATTCAAAATGCTTTCTCAGTTTTTAGTGAACAAAGGCAGCAATTTTATCGCAAACGAATACAGATACATAGCGATGTTGCCAAGCTTATATATTTTCATAAACTTTTTCATCAAATTTATTTTCTTGGTCTTGAAAATATTTTTATCTAGGAAAATAACGATAAACCTCCAAGGAAAAAATCATGTCTAGTTAAGATGTATCAGTATAATTCCGCAATACCGTCAATATCCAGTGTCAGTCAGAGCACTGAATGAAAACGTTAGCCCTCCAAAAAAGAAGAAAGTAAGATTTGATCTCGAAAATATATCTATACCTACTTAAAATTTGGGTTGCAAACTTAACTTTCATAGCTATTATGGTTGAGAGAGAATGAAAAAAAAAATCTATCTGCTCAGTAACCATCACAAAAAGCTGTTACATTGTTTTCACCTTTGTATTGATAAATTTCGCAAATCATGCAACTTGGAATTTCGTCGAAATGGTCCAATTAGAACTCTGGTTAGCAAAAAGATATCGAAACAAATTATATATCGTTAAAAAATCTTCACTCTAGCGATGTTTATAAAAAAACAAAAGCTTCCTATCACCTTTACTTTTTTTTAAACGCATAAATTGTTAGAACAATATGAATATTTAAGATACATTACATACTGTGAAAGTTATGAAGTTATAACTTCTTGCATAAGTTGAAATAAGAAGAGACATGGAAATCAGGAAAATGGAAGAAAATATCTTGTTTAACAATTCAGAAATTTTCAAAGTAAAATTTGATTGGATGTCAGTAATTTACAAAAATTTTTTGTCATAATAGTATAGCAAGTCAGTAATGTAAAAAATGAGATCGGGAGTTTTTATGACAGCTATATATGTTATTAAGGAATCAATCCGATGAGTTTTAAACACGAAAAAAAAAGGATTATGATGCAATGAAGTGATAAACTCCACTTTAGTCATGAAAATTATGAATTTTGATCTTCTGCATTAGAAGATAATCTATAAAAAATACATCGAGGGAAAAAGAAGACATGTACTAACAAAATTAAAAGGAGTAACAGAAAGAGGCATATTCAAAATTATACTTATCTACAATTATTCTATATATCTCATAACAGTAAAGGGTGACATAGAGTTGAAAAGCTAAGAAAAAATGTGTGAAAACATTTAGAAATACATATAATTAATATCAAATAGATACCTTCCATACGACAGCTGTAAGCCTACATTTTGATGTTTAGGACTTTTTTTGAAAAGAATACTGTACCCTTTTCGTTCTCTCAACGTTTTTGCTTCTATTAGAATGATTTGATAACAATATACTTTCAACTGGTTGTTGAGGAGCTAAAAAAATAAAACATAAGTGTGTGGGTATGTGTCAGTAGAAACGGCATTACCTCACCCAATTCAAACAAACATGTTTCTTGAATATTCAACAACTTTTAAATACCTTTGACATGGAGTACAATAAACCATTAAGTTGCATTAAAATGTATTTGCTAAGCTAAATTTACACTCACCATGTCATATGCATGCAGGACTTTTCAAGAAAATTCTTCATTAATCATTCAGTTTCATTGGCAGATATAGTGTTGAATTTGTACAAAGTGATTAAAGTGATGAAATGGTAAGTGACTTGAAAGTTCTTATTTAAAAACTGGTAAGACAATAATTGGAAATAATTATGGAAACATGATATTGCTAAAGTTATTTTTTTCAGACTAGTATGAGATTTTCAAGGAAAGTCACCTAAAATACTTAAGAAACTATATGATTTTATATCAAATATTGTTGAGCAACTACCAATTATTTTGATAAAGAGTAAATTTATTGGAAAAATGTTAATATTTAGAGAAATATCAATTCATTGGCAACATTTTTCATCAATTCGTTGTAAACTACAAGTTACTTATTCTTCACAATTGGGGTAGAGTTTCTTTAAAGAATTTAACCAAACAAAAATTACTCAATATATTATTTTCTTACCTCAGAAATATGAATAAAACAAATAAGATGGGTCAGAACAATACGAGGATCTTTTCTATCACATATTTATTGTGCAGAAATACCACAGTTCACTTGAATGATCTTTATCTTGCAATTCCATAAGGTAGGTACTGCAAAGCTACTAAAGGTCCTCATGTGAATCCATCCAAACGCTTCTATTAAATCAATCATTATATATAGGTAAATATTTAAAAAAAAAGTGTTGTCGGGGATTGTTTTATCAAATTTCCAAAAATTTTACCTAAATGATAAAATCACTGCAAAAATCTTCAAAACGGGTGGATGCGGTTCTCTAGTTGCTACTTCAATAAACTAATTCTTTTTTTGTAACTGGACTTTAAAAGACATTACAATACAAACTTCCAGGCCCAGTTCAGATCAAGCTACCATTGAGGAATTGGTGAATATGTTAGAGTATGTACAATTCTTTTTTATTAGAGGCCATTTTGGTAAATAAGAAATCACGCTCCTTTACCTAAAAATAAATTATTAGTAAACTACTTCCAATATTGGTGTAACGCTTATACTTGTTATTAAAAAAGATATTCAAATACTTGCCAACATCTTAAAAGCATTTAGCTTGTTTAAATCATATTCATCAACTTAAAACATTGTGGTGTGTATGTGAGCGTTTTCAAATACACAAGTACGTAAAGGTATATTAAGTTCAAAACTCTGACATCAATAAGATGATGATTATGATGACAAAATCAGATGAAAGAATACGACATGCAATATCAAATTACTTAGTTAAAGGTGTAGAAAATGTGAGAAATAATTGTACATACCTACTATAAGAATCAAACTTTAAAAATATACATTTTCAATCAAAATTTACATCATTACTTAAACTGTATTCACCTAATCTTCACGTATAAAACTTAAACATAAATAAGTTTTCCGACTAGATACCAATTCCGTTCCTATCATTATAATGAATTACGAAGTTTTTTTGTTTGAAACTTTGGTTTACTTTGACCTTGGACGAATAAAAAAGATGAACCCAGCTGACATGTTTGAATATAATTGAAGCCAACTTACAGTAAACCTCAATGTTGTCAAATTTTACAATTTATTTATTAGCTGGATGCATGTTACGTTTCAAAAATATTTATTCATACATCGTAATATTATTAAAAATCAATAAGAATCTGGCTCTAGTTCTCACTAAATTTGGTTAATTGACAATAATCCCCACAATTGATCTAAAAAAAGAAGAAGAAAATAGTTTTTGCGAGAATGTTTATAAAAAAATATAAGCTAGGCAACATTGCTATGTAACTGTATTCGTTTATGCTTTTGTTTTATCTAGAATAGAATGTGTGAATGAAATAATATCAAATACTAGTTTTATTTGAACACAAATTTACTATAGAAATGTGCCAACAAAACTTCAAATCAGCAAATACTTCGAAACATAAAACACACTGAAGTAGCAATTTGTGTGCTGCTTTTACTACTTCTGCTACCACCACACTCACTATTATATGTCTGACGCCGGTTTCGATGTTCACCTCTAGTTTCTATGTGATTTGTACAAAACAAACAAACAAACAAAATATTACTGCGTATAATTTGATATAAGATGGTTATTTGATTGAATTAGTAACTCACTAATGGTATTGAACAAAATATGTAATTTGATCCGTTTGGTCGAAAGATACAAAAAACTACAGGAAGAGGTGATTTATAAGATATCAACTGTTTTTGGTATTTGTAATAACTGCAAATTATCAAAAGAGTATTTCTTAAAGGAAAGACTATCATTACTTTGACTGAAATAGAACAACTTTCAAATTCAGTGGTAAGTTCAATAATTACTCATCTTGTACTGGATACTGTGAACAATTTGAAATTATTATTATTATAATTATTTTCTAGTTTATGGTCTTTGAAAAATAGCAATTGAATGCTCTCAAATTTTTTCGATAATAATATAATGGGATTCGTATAGAACTGCTTTTGTTACTTGCCATTTTTCTTGATTAAAAAGTTTCTTATAATGAAAAGTCACATTATTAACAGAAGTTAATTTGAAATTAGAATTTTCTCTATATAGAAAGATTGTTTTCGAGTTGGTATAATAGTGTTCGTTTCTATAATTGATCTTCACTCAGATTTTTTTGTAATCCATTTACTTAACACACTTTATCTGTCTTGATTAAACTTTCCAATGAATATGTAACCAACTCCTAATTTTGATGTGAGGACAAAAATAATTATTGAAAAATGTGAAGTTATTTTTGTTTTCTAGAAAATTCCAGTGTAACAGATTTTGTATAGAAATTTTAAAAGTTTTCAGGTCGGTCTGGTGAAAACATCCAAAGCGACCAACATGGATTTTGAAATATAGTTATAGAATTGTTGATGCCATTGAATTTGAAGAAAATTTGTCAGGTTTTCATTTACAAACGCTTTTGAAAATTTTTTAAGATTTATACATCATAGAAATGCATAACTCAATAAATAACTTGATATTAATGAAGATGCAAGAGTCAGGAAGTGTATAGAAAAAGTGAGAAAATTTGTTGATTTAAGTCCAAATTCAGAATCAAATAACAATACTGAAGCGAATGTAGTGGAAAAGCCAGTCCTTCATCAAGTAGATTTGAGGATGAAAATACCAATTTTAAATATAGTAATTTCTAAATTTGTCTGTAGGAAAATGTTGCATCTGGTGATCTGATAGAAAAAACCAATCGCAATCAAGCAGAATCAAAAAATGGAGATATAAAGTTTTGGATAGGCTTAGAAGAGGAATAATATACTTTTGAGGACACACAGTTACTGAAATTATAAAATGATATGAATAGTTCAATTAGTTCAATTGCTTCTCCATCAAATTGGACATGAACGCTGATTCTTCACAATTACAACCAGATTTTGTGAAATTAGAATAAAACAATTGGATGATCTATGGAAAATAGAGTTCGAAATAAACTTTGATCAGATCCCGGAATTTAAATTTCCCGAGATAGTGAATATTCATATCATTATATTTGTAATTTGGATTGTAAATAAAGTGAATTTAATTTATATTGTTTAGTGATTGATGTCTTGTACCTTGTTATTTTCAAACTAAAACTATTTAGATGATGTTTCTGTTTGCCAATGAACACGAAAATTGTTCAGAAAATGGGAAAGTTTTGAAATTATAAAAAAGAAAAAAAAGATCGTTTTAGTTCCATAAAAGGTTATTAGTTTTTCAACTAGAAATATTCAGGCAATTTAAAAGAAATTTGCTTCAGTCTCAACAACTAAGCCCCGTAATGGTTCGTATTTCTATATCAAAATGAATCATTCATTGAGATCTCTCTGTGGTAAAGCATTGTCGGTCGAATATAGAAACACCCTGTATTTACTAAGTTATATATAGATTATGTAAATTCCAAAGATAATAATCTTGATGTATTTACTCAACCTCTAGACAGAACTAAATTTGTTTATTTCAAAGAAGTTCTGCGTATATTTTAGGATTTAGCTTTACTTCGTTTGTTCTATATGTATGTTTTAATACAATTTCAATGTTGTTCTTTTTTATACTGTTTACTCCTTTATTGTATAAGCAGCTTGAAATTTTTGTCACTATCGTCTTGGGCTCCCCTATGGTGGTTAGGTTAGGTTTTTGTGCCAAATGGAATTGGGCATCAAATTGACGGAAAGGAGCATAAAAATGATTGGTTCGGCGGATAACGCGTTAATCATGGAGTTACTCATATTTATGACGTTTTAATAAAAATATAATTGAATTTTTTTCAGAAATTTAAGGAAAAGGCATGAAACTGTTGAAATTAGGCATAAAAAATGATTTGCATAAAATTAATTAAAAAAAAAATGATTTTTCAACAAACTTTATTGAGAAAATTAACAAATTTTTATCAAAAATTAGAACGAGAATTTTTCCTTGAAATCACGACACCATCACTCAAAAGTATATTTCTGGTATTCTCCTCATATTTCGTCCACCTTCTCTTCTTCATCCTCCTCTACTTCTTGCTCCTCTTCTTCTTCTTCTTCTTCGTAGTCTCCCGCCGAAGATTCCGTCTCATCACCCAACTTCGCACGTTTCTTCTGTTTACCGCCTCCATCCTCACTCGCGTATCTCTGTCGCTTCGTCTTTCTGGAAGATTTCGCATATCTATATATGAAGCTGTACATTTTCAGTCTGTCGAGCAGCTCCATTTCGACGGCTTCTTTAGCCTGTTTGACGGCTACGTCCATCCTGAATTTGAGTTTATTGAATTTATCGTTCAGCACAAGGTTATCGTCGATATTTTTCAAGAACGGTTTCAAATTTTCGGCCTTTACCCAAGATCTAGTCACCGCGTCGGAATCGAAAAATGTCACGTGGTAGTGCGTCTGAAAATAATCGTTAACCGTCAATACACAGTGTGACTAATTCCATAGATTGAATACCTTGTGTCATTTCAAGAATTTTATCGAAATATATTACGAAAAAATAATCGATTAACCACCCTGTATATGACCATCAGAATTTAAAAACTTAATATAAAAAATAATAAAACCTGTATATGAGTTTACAAATTTCCCACTCTCTACTCTCAATTGATAAAAAAAATCGCACTCTATTTAAGGTAACTTGAAATTTATTTCGATTTTCACTCCAAATGAAATATTGGAATAAGTAAAAAAATCACCCTGTATATAAGGTTTACTTAATAATTTCGATATTAAATAAAATCATCCTGTACGTTTCATGAACTAAAAAAATGGTACTACACTAACCTAATGAAAGTGACCAAGAGAAATATTAGACTTACCGGTTCTAAGGAATCTTTCAAGCAAAAATAATTTTCGATATCAGGATCATCTTCCACCATAGCCGGCCACCATGGATAACCTTCGATTTTCGCCCAGACGATGCTACCCGCGTTATATTTATTAAATATCATCAGCTCCTTTTCTTTATCGTCTATCGATTCTTCTTTGATTTCGCATCTATTATACCTCCCATCTGGATTCATCCAACAATACCATTTGTCAGATAGATCCAGGGGATCTTTCACGTCGGGTAGGTATCTATACTTGTCGCAAGAGTCGCAATACATGTAGAGACCGACGTTTCTAAATTCTTGAAGTGATCTCATTTTCTCGTAGAAGCTCTCGTTCGAAAAGTTCATATGTTCCTCCTCTTTCACATCTTTTCTGTTTAGAACTTCCTTGGAATTGGCGTCGCTATAGTTCATTGGTGGTGGTGAATCGAACTTATCTGCAGGAGTCACGATAATCTTCTTACCGTTAGCATCTTTTTCCTCCCTTGGAGCTTGGAACGATACCGTTGAGTTTTGGTCTTGATAAGTTTGTTTTTTCTTCTCCTTAACCAACTTCAACCAGTTATTGAACTTTGTCACTACCAAATTTTTGTAATACAAATTGACTTCTTTACTCAAAGATGACGGCATTTTAAAACTGCTATAATTTTAATATACAAATAACACTTATTAACCGTCTTACTTTCATTCACCTAAAAAAATATTTCTGACAATTGTTGACTTTTGAAATTCAAACACTTTCAAATGTTTATCTCGTTAACTAATCGAAATCATCAATTGATGATATCTTTACGTATCGGAAATAAAAAAAAGAAAAAAACGATTTTTCGCCTTGTACATCACGAAACAAAACCGCTATAGTTACGATGATTTAACTATCTGAAACAAATAAAATGAAAATATGTAGACATATATGTAATACCAACTGTCCATATAGGAGTCTTACCTATATGAGTATTAATAGTATTAGCATTGTATAAAGAATATTCTTTAGGCAATAATACGTTAGGCAACGTATTATAGCCAAAATAATATTTTACAACGTTGCCTACAATATTTTTTGTATCGAAACGGAAAACGGCAACATACTAGTACGTTGTGAAGTTGACTTCTTGTGTGATTAGACAGTTTAGGTTATTGCGTATCTGTCATTATATTAAGTTATAACAATAAAAAGGATATTTTTATTCTAATAATACCAAAAACAACAAGTTATGGGTCCGAGACTTTTCACTGTATAAATAAATAATTAGGATTTCGAATCTAAAAACGAAAATTCATTAGAACAAAAAACTTTTCTGGAAACTGTAAAATAAGTGGAATAACTTTAAAAGCATATAGAATTATGGACTTGGTTATAAACCGCATAGGTACCAAGTAGTATTCATGATTATGAATTATAAAACATACATTTGTCAACATATATTATGAGCTGTACTGGCAATTAAGTGACACGGAAATATTTGAAAAATTGTCTAAGCTGTATGAAGGACATACAGAACAATTAAAAGGTAAGTTCACTCAAAAATTTTTCAGCTATACCTATAAGAGAAATGATAATCAATATATCTGTATTCATAAGCGATAATAATAACCACAATGAGAGGCGATGAGTACACATTTAAAAAACTAGAAGATCAAAGCATGATGAAATCTGCAAAACGTGACATAAGCATAAAAGTTATTAGAAACATACATTTTGATGAATGCTTTCTTCAGAATGTTACAATATTTTCACTGGAACACAAAAGTTGAGTGTCAGACTGGATAATAGAATACATAAAAATGGTTGAAATTAAATTTGATACAAAAGTTCATTAAGCAAATATGAAAAAATGAGGTACTATTCTTGATTATACTCCAGCAAACTTTCCATAACTTAATGGAAAAGTGATTGAGGGTAAACCACGGACACTAAATAATCCAAGTGTATTTGGCTCAGATGCTTATGCCAAACATTTAGAAAAAAACCTCAAAATTTGACAATAAAAAGAAAAAACTTCAGGTGATAGGATACTCGAATGGATATCGGCTCTGGAATACAAATGAAATACATGATAATTCCTCAAGAAGCTTGAACAATCTTGACAGTACTTTAACTCTTGATAAACATTGTACTTCACAATGAAGCAGGAATGCTTTGTGCTCACTTCCCATTTCATCACACAGAATAGCAAAAAGTCGGGATTGCTTGGGCCGTGACTTAATGAAAGTTACAACCCTCAGTTCATAGCACGAGCACCATCAGTTGTCCGTTTTATTTCGTTATCTGTAATTAAATCATCGAGATATTTAAAAATTTTTTCCGCTGTTGGTTTTGACTATAAAGACTTGCAAAAAAGCAGTTCTTCTTTTATGCTTTAATTGGGTTCGAAACCTAACAAAGGCTAATAGATTAGCTTAGCAAGAAACTTCAGTACTTTCATCAAGTTGATGTAAAAAGTTTATTTTAAAAATTCCTTTTCAGTGAATGAAACTTCAGATTCTACCCTACAGAATATGATGCAATTGTAGCTTGTCTATTTTGCTCACCAGAAATTGATGTTTTCATTACTGAGTGTGACTTTAAGAATAAGTTCGAGTAAGAGGTGAGAATGCTTATCATTTGAACTGAACTTGAATGTTACAATCATACATAATTTCGAATTGTATAGGTATGAAGAAATTGAAAATGGAACTGAAGATACCTACAATATTAAACTCAAACCTGAATGTATGCAATTATGGAATGAACGTTTGATTGGATTGCACAGTGACAAATTGACAAATGTAAAAGAAGCATTAAGAAAACGAATGGCAATACCAATACTGACAACTCCACATCAGATAATACTTTGAATGGCTAATGAAGATGCTAATAGAAAACAAAATGGGGAAAGTGAATTGAATAATAGAGGTAAATATTTAATTACAATAAATATATGTAAAAACTTATGATATACATGTTGTTTGGTTGATTGTACAATGAATCGACACTGAGAACATACACACAGCTGCCGAAAATTTGTTGAATGAACATATTACAAAAGTAAAAGTGCTTAAAAGATACTATGAAGGTAAGAAGAATACTCACATTGAGAAATCCAAGACATGTACTACTATTACAACACTCACTATTACACTGCCTGGCGCCTGTTTCTATGTTCTCCGTTAGTATCTATGTGTTTTGTACAAATCAAAAAAATATTACCGAGTATAATTTGATTTAAGATCGTCAGTTGATTGAATTAGTAAACTCACTCTCTACTCAATAACAACATTCTGAGGGCTAATGTAAAAGGCTTTTCTGTTCTATTTTTAGCGTGATGGGTAATGGGATGGTTAAAAAATGTTTTTGATGAATTTAAATTTGAAAAATCTGTCCCCACTTTCATGAATAAATTCGACGCATTTTTTTATTAAATTAGTTTTTCGCTACCACAAAGTCCTTGCAAAATGAAGTACCCAAGGCCCCTTGCTTCGGGTAATTTATCAGTATTCATGTTTGTTTCCTGTTTCTTTTTTATTGGAACTTCAATACCAGTGACAACGTTAGAACATTCTTCTTGTTGGTTACAAGAGTTAGTTTATTCTTAGAAGCACTTAAAGTTTCAAATGAGTGTAATAATTCAATTTAGGAAAATTTAGATGAAGCGGCTCTTTCAGACATCGTTGTAAAGTACAAAATATGCAATAAATATGCATGTCGATGAGTATGATTTACACAATCTAAATGCTTTTAAGAGGTTGGCAATATCTAATACTAATGAATGAATCACCTCTTCCCAAATAGTATTTACAAAGCCAGATCGATAAGTCCACTTTTTGAATTTCCCGCCTGCCAACTGAAACAGCAACACTGCACATATCAATATGCGGTGTTGTTTGATTACTATATCTATACACCAAAAAATTGCTAACAATAATTTATTCAAACTGCTTAAGTTATTTAAACAACTTTTTTTTATTAATATTAAATATATTGATTAAATCTGAATAACTATATGTAAAAAAAAACTCGTGTGAAGAACAGCAAGGGCACGGAGGTAAACGTATAAATAGTATGGGAGCTCAACAAGATTTGAAATTTTTATAAAAAGATTCATTAATATCTTATATGAAAGAATAATCTAAATCCCTTCAATTTCAAACACATATATAAACATTTTTCTTCAAAACAATTAGAAAACACAATTAAGATTTTTACTTCACCAAAGAGTTTGTGATAACCTTTTCAGAATGTAAATAAATGATTCTGTGAATGTAAAACGATCGGTTAAACTTACATTCTGGTCCACATTTCTTAGAAGCACATTTTAATCATTCTCCAAAGCAACCATGGCATCTTAAATTCAAGTAGTCACAAAAATCTATTTCTAATTTATTTTCATAAGATTAATCTTTTTCTTAAAAGCGTCTTGTAAGATTTTTCAGTTTGTGGTTTTGTTGTAAGTGAATATAGATATATTTTCGAGATCAAATCTTACTTTCTTCTTTTTTGGAGGGCTAACGTTTTCATTCAGTGCTCTGACTGACACTGGATATTGACGGTATTGCGGAATTATACTGATACATCTTAACTAGACATGATTTTTTCCTTCGAGGTTTATCGTTATTTTCCTAAATAAAAATATTTTCAAGACCAAGAAAATAATTTTGATGAAAAAGTTTATGAAAATATATAAGCTAGGCAACATCGCTATGTATCTGTATTCGTTTGCGATAAAATGGCTGCCTTTGTTCACTAAAAACTGAGAAAGCATTTTGAATAGATTTGTTGGAGTGAAATATTTTTGAGTGTTTAGATATTGTTCAAGTGACGTATTAGTCTTAGTTTTAATTTTTAGAAAAGCTTTTTATATTTCCCTATTCCAGTCATATGGTTAAATTAGTTACTTACAAAACTCTACAGAATAGGATACTCAAAAATTGTATATTCTTTTTCTGTTCAAGGTCAAATACCTTTAACTTGATAGTTAATCTGTAGTTTTGTCGTTTTTCAGTTTTATGGAAAAAATAGATTAGATAGTTACATATTTTTATCGTATTCCTACGTCACATCGTTGTGAAGAAGTGATTCACGAGTAAAAATGCAAATAAAATTTGAAAACTTTATTTTTTTGGCCAGCTTATATAATACCAACAAAATACTTCATCAAATTAAAAACAAACAATATTATCACCTTTGCATAAAAATGTACCAACTCAATACTCAACGAAAAGTATATCAATCAGTTGTTCTACAGTTTAGAGACTAGGTACCTAATCATTATAATTACCTAATTATAAAATAATCTTTCTGGCTTTCTGAGGGGCAAATTTATCAATACTTTTAGAAGCAATTAAAGTTTCAGGTGAGTAAAATAATTAAATTTCTAAAAATTTGGATGAAGCGGATCTTTCAGACTGATGTAAACTACAAAATCAGCAATAAGTATGCATTAACAACATTTTTCCAACAGACAATAAATACCTTTCAGATGTTAAGTCTAAACACTGCTAAGAAGTACCCGGTTTAATATCCCCAAATTTAACATAACTTTTTGCCGGAAAGGAAATAAGTTTGCGTTACTCCACTGATACTCCCCTATGGAATGAAAAAAAAATAAGAACTAATATGTCACTCGAAAAATATCTAAACACTCAAACAAAGGCAGCCATTTTATCGCAAACGAATACAGATACATAAGATGTCTCGGTATAATTCCTCAATACCGCTAATATCCAGTGGAGTCAGAGCACTACATGAAAACTTTAGTCCTCCAATTCTATATCCACTTACAACTAAACCACAAACTGAAAAATCTCACAAGATGCTTTCAAGAAAAAGATTAATCCGATTTAAATCCGTCAGACCTACAGCATCCAGTCAAAATTATCCTCAAACTGATAAAAATAGAGAAAGATCATGGCGACTTGATACCGCAATTTTACCGACATCGATATTCTTCCACGAAGAATATCAATCCCGTTTGACGCGGCAATGCCGTCATCATCTTATGAAAATAAATTAGAAATGGTTTTTTGTGACTGCTTGAATTTAAGATGTCATGGTTGCTTTGGAGAATGCTTAAAATGTGCTTCTAAGAAATGTGGACCAGAATCTAAGTTTAATCGACCGTTTTACATTAACAGAATCATTCATTTACATTCTGAAAAGGTTATCACAAACCTTTTCATGAAGTAAAAATCTTAATTGTGTTTTTTAATTGTTATGAAGAAAAATGTTTACATATGTGTTTGACATTGAAGGTATGTAGACTATTCTTTCATATAAGACGTACATGAATTTTTTTATAAAAATAAATAAAGTTAATTCAGTTTTAATCAATATATTCAATGTTTATAAAAAAAGTTGTTTAAATAACTTAAGCAGTTTGAATAAATTATTGTTAGCAATTTTTTGGTATATAGATATAGTAATAAAACAACACTGCATATTGACATGTGCAGTGTTGCCGTTTCAGTTGGCAGGCGGGAAATTCAAAAATTGATGGACATATCGATCTGGCTTTGTAATTACTATTTGGGAAGAGATGATTCATTAATTAATATTAGATATTGTCAACCTCTTAAAAGCATTTAGATTCTGTAGATCATACTCATCAATATGCATATTTATTGCATATTCTGTATTTTACATCAGTCTGAAAGATCCGCTCCATGTATATTTTCCTAAATTGAATTATTATACTCATCTGAAACTTTTAGTGCTTCCAAGAGTGAGGACTCTCTTATAACCAATAAGAAAAATGTTCTAATAATGTCACTGATATTGAGGTTCCAATAAAAAATAAAAACAGGAAATAAACATGAATACTGATGAATTATCCGAAGCAAGGGTTACTTCATTTTGCAAGGACAAGGAAAAACTAATTTACTAAAAAAATGCCTTGAATTTATTCATGAAAGTGGGGACAGATTTTTAAAATTTAAATTCTTTAAAAACATTTTTCAACCATCCCATCACCAAAGAAAAGCTTTTTATATTTCTCGATCCTATCGTATGGTTCAATTAGTTATTAATGTTGCTCGATTTCGAGATAATGAAGGAGTTGAGCGGAAACAAAAATTAAAACAATACATATTTTCTACGAAAAGGATTTTAGGGATCTCAAATATTTGAGTTTATCTACTCGAAAGTAGCTTTTTCATAACTACGATGTTTTATATAAAAACACATGATTTGTTAGTATTTATTTAAGTGATACCAAAATTTAAATTGTCCACAGTAATCAGTACAAGATGAGTAATTATTGAACTTACCACTGAATTTGGAAGTTGTTCTAATTCAATCTGAGTAATGATAGATATGTAATCAAATTACATATTTTGTTCAATGCCTTTAGTGAGTTTACTAATTCAATCAACTGACGATCTTAAATGAAATTATACTCGGTAATATTTTTTTGGTTTGTACAAAACACATAGAGACTAACGGAGAACGTCGAAACAGGTGTCAGGCAGTGTGGTAATAGTAGTACATGTCTTGGATTTCTCAATGTGAATATTCTTCTTATCTTCATAGTATCTTTTAAAGACTTCTAGTTTTGTGATATGTTCATTCAACAAATTTTCGGCAGCTGTCTGTATGTCCTCAGTGTCGATTCATTGTACAATCAACCAATCAACATGTAAAGTACGAATCAACTAAGAAAATGCCACAGGCGTCATCAACTAGTTATCGTCTGCCTCACTTTAAAATATTCCCTCTCTGTCGCTTCAGACTGATATACCAGTGGCGTAGGTTCTTATTTACAAAAAAATATATTTTAAAGATTTAAACATATATTACAGTAGGATATTACTTAGTTATTACTATCTTATAGAAATAGCAACTGTTTATTGCATAGAGGTTTGGTGTGCATGGTATATTTATAATAAACGCAGTGTTTGCACGTGTTGAGTGTAATATTTTATGTATGTCGTTAATTAAAAAAAAAAAAAAACATTATTCGCTATCAGAACATCCTAGTTAATCCTCTAATAAGCTATCAGTATCCTCGCTGTTTTTGTCTTCACTTTCTTCCGATGAACCCGTGTTTACTGTAAATATTAAGTGATCTAGAGTGTGGTCTAAGGTGTGCTCTTTTTGTATAAGGTCATTCTCATATTTTTTAACATGTTGGCAAATATTATACCACTCTTGTTCCGATACCTCCTCAAATTTTTGCCTAGCGAGTGCCGTTGTATTGTGCGCAACTACCCAATTTTTTACTAACGCCCAGATTTTTTCGATCGGGTTTAGTTCTGGATGATAAGGAGGTAAACGTAGTACACGGTGCCCATGTTGTTGTAACAGTTCGTCTAGTTTGTACTTTATGGGGAAACGAAATTCATTTTCTTGAAAAATGCGGTATAGTTCCGGTTTTGTTAGTTTGGGGTCTGCTGGTAATCCATTTTTTGTTAGCCAGTTTAACATTTCTTCTTTTTTAGAAGCCGTCGTAATATGTTTTTTATTGGTACATTATGGTATGCTGCGTTGTCTATATCGAGGACGGACCTTTCAGGCAGATTCGGCAACAATTGATTTTGAACCCATGTCATGAAATTTTGATTATTCATGTCTTTATGGTAATCACCAATTTATATACCTGCAAAAACAAACAAGTATATAGTATATAGTAAGTATATTATAATTCTATTGGTATATGATAAGTAGGAGGTAAATGCTATGGTTAATCGCAATTTAAATGCAATTGTACAAAAAAATATTTTTTCTATTCTGGCTAAGCCTGGTCGACACTGGAATCTGAATTTAGATATTGACATTAATATTCATAATTTTCGGTATACGATATGCCGAAATATCGATATTTTAGCCATCACTAATTCTATTTTAAAAAATACAAGTATTCAAACTTACCTGATTTAAATATAAATTATCAGTTTTTTACGAATCCTTTTTCTCCACCAGCATGTATTATAATCAGCCGTTGGCCTTTAGAAATTGGCTTCTTCATTCCTTTTAGAGTCTCATCGTACCAGCCTCTGTCTTTAACATGGCTGCTGTGTATGTAAGTTTCATCAGTATAACATATATTACGGCCTCTGGCGAGATACGATCCAGCTTTCTTTTTTTAGTGTTACGTATTTTTTTCGGCGATTGAAAAGATGTGCTTGGCCCTCTCCAATCAACTTATTGAACTTCTTTTGATATCTTCTGGAAAGTAGACCTTGACACCCCAGTAGCAGCTAGTACTCTTTCCCTGAAATATCACAAAATGTTAATATTCTAATTTAAAATATGACACTCAATAAGTAGGTGCCTATATAAAAATGTGTAAATTCTGCATTTCTTCAACCTACTTCTCTAATTAAATCTCGCTACATACCTGTAATTTTTTAAAGGAATAGTAACTCCTTCATCTGCCTCTTTTTTCATGAAATTAATAATATTTTGATTATGATTTATCGCGTATAATAAGACCTGTTTAACCATTTAATGTATATATTTAAATTATGTTGAGTGCGCTACTGAACTTGGCACATGCGCCTACCTAGAGTAACCGGGCTTGCGCAGAAGAAGACAGACATCAATCATCAAGGAGCCACGAGGCCAACAGCGTTTTTTGTTCAGGCACACAAAGCATTTGTACAATAAAGTGAAAATCGAAACAAATCGTTTTATTGTGCTTCTCACATTGTATACAGTCCACTTTAAAACATTTTCAATCAAGATATCCAACCATTTTGGTCTCTTCGAGCGAATTTAGTGTAAAAGTAGCGGCAACAGTTCACGCTGATTCAACAATTCAAGACAGTACTTACAACAATCAGACAATCACAGGCTGAAAAGTGTAGTGCAAATCATTTATTCTTCCAAACCGTAAGTTTGTTCCATTTTATAATCTGCATGCATAGGGATTTCAAATCATTAAAATCGATATTATTTCATTCTGAATCTCTATAAGTATTTTACTGCAAACTAGTTCATTTCATTTAGTCGGTTCTCACAAAACATCACAATGTTAGCAGGAGAAAATGAAGTAAATGTGTCAAAAGTAGATCAATCGAAATCGGACAAAACCGATATTTTGCTAGAGTTAAAAGAGCAACGCGATGTAGTTATCGAAAAGCTGAATAGGTTTATAAATTTCATTAAATGAGCCAACGAATCCGATTTATTAGAATTAGAATCACGTCTAGACCACGTATCGAGTATTTTCAACCATTTCGAACAAGTTCAGTCACGAATAGAATCGCTAGAAAAGTGTACAACTAATTCAGAATATCGTGAAACATTCGAAAACAGCTTCTTCAAAGCACAAGCCGGCGCTAAAAATAAAATTGTAGAGTTTCACAGCAACATACAAGCCAGAATAACAGCTAGTCATAATGTAGCTAGACAAAATAATTTGTTCAACAATAGTGTTACTGTAAATTCAAAAATTACACTGCCACCAATTGACTTACCTATCTTTGATGGCGATCAAAAAAAAATGGGTATTTTTCATTCAAAGATTTCAGGCATTAGTTGACCAGAATCAGCAGTTATCTCAAGTAGAAAAGTTGTATTATTTACAGGGCCGACTGAAGGGTGAGGCAGAAAAATTAATTCAGCAACTTGAGTTGACAGATGAGAATTATTTAGTAGCTTTACGTATATTGCGAGAACGATTTGAAAACAAAAAAATTATTATAGACAAACATGTAGAAGAATTATTTAACATGCCAGTAATTACTAAGGAATCAGCTCATTTTTTAAGAAATTTAACTGACACATTCAAACAACTAATTACTTCACTCAAAGCTCTAGGTGAACCAACTGATTCGTGGGATCGCCTATTAATTCAACTATTAAAAATTAAACTAGACGCACGTACTAGGGAACGTTGGCATGAACATTTACATTTACAAAATAAAAGAGAACCTCCACCATTGTCAGAATTTCTCGACTTTTTAGTAAATCGTTGTGAATATTTAGAAAGCAAAGAAAAAACTGATAATCAGCAAACCATGTTAAAATCTAACTATTATAATCACACGCCCAAAAATGCAAATAACAGTATAATTCTAAATATCCCTCACGAGGTGAAGGTCAAACAATCACATGTGCCGTCACGCAGGCGCAATGCGCTTATTGCAAAGATCAAGATCATTACATTTATTCATGTAAAAAATTCCTTAAGTTACCAAGTTCAACGCGACAAAACGAGTTAATTAAACTAAAATTATGCTTTAATTGTCTCAGAGGTGATCATAGGTCAGATTCTTGCACTCGTGGAACCTGCAAGGTTTGTCAAAAGAAACAAAACACACTAATTCATCGAGACTACATTCAAACACAAAATCACAGCAATCCTTCATTAGCCACAAACACACATTTGGCAATTGAAAATAAACAAAACACAGACGCACCTCAAGAAACTATCCAACTCTCATCAATCACACATCATCTAAATAATAAAAAACAAAATGTTCTTCCCCAGGTAGCAAGGTCACGTGAAAATGACGTCGGAATCTGGTCATGAGATGACTAGTAATGACCAGTTCAATGACGTGAAAATGACCTCCTAATGTCTTGGACCAATGACGTCATTTATATCACATGATTTACACGTCACATAAGACGTGATTTTTAATTGTTGTATGACGTGATTATGGCGTCTACTACTACGTCAATTTGTCCCAGTTTAAAAAATGTTTAATAGGCTTCAATTTGTTTTAATAAAGAAAAAGACTTTACATGTACATAGGAAGGGAGCACACCTATAAAAATAAACCAAAATATTATTTTGATAAAATTTATTTATCAATAGCATGAAAAACATGATGTAACTGCAAAAGAAACTTAAAATTCCAGTTTTCATAACACAAATTAACAATGTATTGTAATATCTGTTCAAATTAGAAATACTGAATAGTATATGGTTTATTTATTATGAAAGTAATATTTTAAAATGTCAAAACGTCCTGTGAAACAAATGACTGCTCTATTTGCATGAAAAATTGGAAAAAAGAACCTAAAATTGGCTATGAATAATAGGCATCGCCATTAGAGAACCCCTTAATTCAAGAACAATACATTTGGCAGTTATTTTCCCAACAGGCCATATTTTGAGATCTGTGAGATTTTCAACTATGAAAATATTTAAATTGCTGGAAGGATATGGATATGTATATAAGTCTGAATAGCCAAGAAACTCTTTGCCAATAAGATATATTTGACTGTCAGCAGATTTTACTATATTATGAATTTCAACTATTTTATTCCCAATTAAAACATAACTATCCGCCTTAGAATGATTACATGCTGATAATGTTATGCCTGGTAATCTCAATTTATGAAACTGTTGATTCCATTTCAAATTTTCGTCAAAAATAAGTGGTCCCAATGTATGTTTACTTTCCAATTTATACGTAATATTAGATACTGGCTGTGAAATTAAAAAATCCTTTTCAACAAGTCGTCGATGAACTTGTTGTAGGGGATTGGTTGGAGATTTTATTAATGATTTTCAAACGGAAAAGTCGAAAAATTGTCCAATTTGCCTAATAAATCTACATCATCACAAAGATGTGACATTAAGTGTACATTATAAACCATGAACTTCAAACCATACAAAGATTTTGAATGTTTGATAAATACATTTATGATATTTCTCACAAAAGGGATTTTAAATTTTTCAATATGGCTCTGTGATAACAATATTGAAACAGAAAAATGAAGAGCAAGAAAGTTTTCATATATAGCTAAATCCACAATATCTTTAAGAACCGAAGGACATAAGTACACTAAAAACATTCTATATTCAGTAGCTTTCCAATAATTTAGTTCATTAAGCGAACGGGGTTTTCGATTGAATTCTACTGGTATCATATTTTTAAGGTTGAGCAATCGTTCTGAAATCATTTTAACTCTCTGATGTTGTAATCTAACCTTCAAGGATCCTGCAATCCAAGTATTCAGTAACTTTCTAACTACTCCTAAGCAAATGTTGTGCATGTAGTCAATCGGAAAACTACTAATTAGATCAATTGGTAATTCATGAAAACTAGTCTGCGAGATATGATGCTCATCATCCAATTGTAAGCGAAAAGATTCATTCGTGCGTTTCTGACCATTTAAACCATTGAAAACTACCTTGTGTTTATAATATTCTCCGTGAATTGTGCATCTATCACAAGAGGAATATACTGAGTGGAATTTAGTGCCTTTTAGATAGGCCCTTGCAGGTGCATCACAAACAAAACTATGTACCTCTAATGTGAAGTGTTTGTTACAAATAACAAAACCATTTTGCAATAAATCTTTCAATTCTACTATGAATGGATGAAGAAATGTATTTAAAGGATGTGGTTTATTTTTTCCACAAAAGATGGAAATTGCAAAAAGTCTACTACCAGAAATATTTTTTATTAATCCCAAAATAGGCCAAAACTGCATTTTTGAACTTTTGAAGAGTGGAATGCCATCAACATTAAAACTAATTTGAATTTTGTCTACACAAGTATCATTTGAAATAAGCTTAGAAAGAGCACTCCTCAATCCAAAATAACAGAACTGACCAGATTCTATATCAACAATTGGTGTAAATTTTGGGGTTGATAACAAGGTACGACTGTCTAAAGGAAGTTCAGGGTGGTAAGGATGAAGCAAATGAAGTAGGTGTGTCAAAGCAGAAAGTGAAATTTTATGTTTTATAGCCCATTCAGCCAAATCATTAGCAATAGAAGTTTCTGTGCATAATGAATCATTGTTATCAGAACTGATTGATTTATCAACTTTAACAGATGATGTACTAGTACTAGTACTACTAGTGTTGCTGCTAATAGTATCATTGAAGAAAAAGCAGTCATTTGTTTCATCAACATTTTCTGCACCCCGTCCAGGGTTAACAGAGGTTCTTGACTTATATTGAAATTCTTGTTTGGTCGCTTGTAAAGCCCTTCTACACTTTTGTCTTGAACCAACCAATTCTTTCAACTTACGTTTTGACATTTTTAAAAATAAAAATATATGCTAATAATTCATAAAAAGTAGTTGATAATACAATCAAACCAGAGCACCAGCATTTCTTTTTTGCTCACGTTGTTTGGCATGTTTTAGCCATATTTTGATAGCATTTTCCACATCTGCTTGAGAGGTCAAGGGAGTTTTGATTTGTATGGCACCTGTAACGAAATAAATGAGTGGTTATTTAATGAGAATTATCCCTGTCGCAGAAATAAAAAAATAGTATTATTCTATTATGCTTTATGAAGGACGAATTTAGGCAGTACCACACAAAAACAACGAATAGTACTTACGAATGATGACAGATTTCACTAAAGTGTTGGAAAATGGCACTTTATTGTTTCTCGGTCCAGCAAAATTATACAATTTGGCCAAACCGTTGGTCAAGAGTAGTCTCATGATTCTATTAACATGAGCTGTGGTGCCATTTACTCCAATTGAGGAAAGGTAGGATGCCTAAAGCAAAAAATAAAACTACTATAATAGACCTCCATAATAAAACTATCACAAAATTCTATTTTAGAGTAAGTACAATAAATATTTAGATTACAATTACACTTAAATCAATGGGAGATGTCTAATTCTTAATTCACTTTTAATGAAATTCTATGTAAAAAGTACTTACCAAATCATTAAATTTTTCTTCGGATTTCAAATATTGTTCCAAATTTTCAAACCTCCTTTGATCGTTTATTGGAAACTGCACGGGTATGTCATTGGGTAGACTAGCAACTACTGAACTTCGAGAGTTTTTTAAAAGAGTCTTTACTTCCTTGACCTCTTCTCTCAACTTTTTCAATTCCAGAAAAATTTTCTCTAAATCTATTATATATATATATATATATAAAAAAAAATTATTCACAGTATTAAACAAATAAAAGAACCTACTTTTTGGATGAATTCTATCTGTATTCTCTTCAGACTGTATATTGGAAGTTGTTTGAATTTATTGCGAATGTGATCCCCCAGGTGTTTGAGAAAGCAATTCTGTACTTTGTCTAGTGGAAGTTGGTGGAGATATTTGTGAATTTGGTTTCACAATCGGCCTAGAAGCTGACTTACCTAAAACAAAAGAAGAATTCTAATTTTTTATTATTTATTTTCAGTGTCAGATTGTACGCTTAGTATCTACGCTAACTGCGTAGAGCCCAGTTTGATCTCATACCTATTAATATCTATAAAAATATTTCATCCTCTTAAAAAATTATTTGTAAATAAAAAAATAAGTTAGACATTATTTCGATTAAAGCTATTTTAAATAGAAACATATTTATAGAAAAGTGTACTTACCAGAGCCACTCACAGAAATATATTTTTGGAAAGATGGAGGCCTTATCAGATTTGATACTGTTTCTCCTTCACTTTCACTGTCACTCAAAATCCTTCTACTAACGAATTTTCTCCTAGTTCGCTCTCCCTCACAATCTGAAGTAAGGTTGTCCGAATTATATTCGCATTTCTTCAGTTTTTTTTGTGCCTTGTTGAGATCATCTGAAAAATAAAAAACAAATATGTATAACAAATACCCAGAACCACACCACAACTCTTTAAAATTCTTTTGAAAATATAAACTTAATGAAACAAAACTAAATTACGCACCACATTCAAAAAATATTCTTTTTACTCCAGACAACTTCCAATTATGTTCATTTGGTTCTTCACATAGTGTGAGAGCCCTATTGAAAGCAGCACTCGTTCTGTATGGTGGCCACAAAACATTCTGCTTCAAAGGGGTGAACCAGGAAGAATGAACCAAACCTATTAAACCATTTTCGGAAAATTCTACACCCACAAATGCCATTGTTACTATAAAACTACAAAATAAAGGTCAAAACTCATACCACTGCTAAATACCAAGTTAATAAAAATGCATAAAATCTACTTCTATTTGAGACAAACAAGGTAAATCATAGCACTACAAATATAGCCATTTAAGTCAATGTATGAAGTTAAGACATATGGTTTATTGAGTTTCTTCATCTATTTGAGCGCTAAAATTTTGGAGGCAATTTATTCAATCAATACCTCCAATTGGCTATTTCCCAATCATAAATGTTTCGCTTGAAACATGAAAATTATAACTGAATAAAATTAAGAATTGAGAAATTGAATTATTATTTTCGACCATACATGCCATAACCAGATATATTCAAAAAATATAAATAACTATAATAATTATTATACTTACCACAATGGAACAACAGAAAAACTAAAAACACTAATAGCAGCACCGCAGATCATCTAACTATTATTAAATAAAATATATATTCATAATAAAATATATAATCATAATAACCAAGCCGGTTTATGATTAATATAAAATGGTCGTTCGTTGTGGATGGCGGGTTGTCATCATCATGTTGGCTAGCGGCGCAAGCGCATACGCGTTACCTTAGTAGATCCCGCCAATTATAAATTTTTATAGGAAGTTTCTTAAAAAAAATTATTTATAGATATTAGATAATATTATAGGTTTTGTTTAAATACCATATAAAAAGATCTCAATTTTTTGGACTTAATAAATAAAAAAATGCTGGAATTTTCAGTGTCATGGTTGTTTATTATCGAAAATAGCCTCACAAAATAATTACATTAGTCACAAAATAAAACAAATGAAATATATCTGATTTTTTCAGATGAGTTATCACTAGATAGTCTCGTCATTATGACGTGACAAGATGTCGTGTTATACACCTCAATTATTTGACGTTATTATCACGTCGATTTTTGGTGGTCTCAGTGTTTTCGACCAGTGATCACCAAATGTTGACGTCATTATGACGTGCCCTTGCTAGCTGGGTCTTAGCACAGCGGCTGTATTCCTCAAAGACAAATCAGGCAATTTAATCAAAGCACGTGCATTGTTAGACTCGGGTTCTCAATCAAATCTAATAACCTCTGACCTTGCGCGAAAATTAAATATCGGTACTACCAAAATAAACTTACAAGTGATCGGTGTTAATCAGGTTACTACTAATATCACAGAGCAATTAAATATTGATATAATTTCAAGAGAAAACAATTCTTTTCAACAAAATGCTACATTTTTAGTTATAAACCAAATAGCGGGTAATATTCCAAACTTCAAAATCGATTGTCAACATTTAAATATACCGAAACGAAACACATTACTCTTGCGGATCCTGAATTCGATAAATCCGCCAAACTGGATATTCTCTTAGGCGCAGGTGTCTTTTGGGATATTTTAGCGGATGGGCAATTTAAGCTCGGCGACGGTAAACCGATACTTCAGAAAACATTATTTGGATGGGTCATATCGGGACCCATATATCAAAATTATTCAATTCAAAATAACAGTAGTAATACCATATCATGTAATTTAATCACAACTACGCTTGAAAACGCAATTGAGAAATTTTGGAAAATCGAGGAATACCAAGACGATAACAAAACCAAACGGACGATTGAAGAAAAACAATGCGAAGAACATTTCCTAAAAACAATTCAGCGGACCGAAACTGGCAGATTTCGTGCGACGTTGCCAGTTCGCGAAGGTGTAGGCGATTTGGGGAATTCGAAGATGAAAGCGATTAAAAGGTTTCACAAATTAGAAAGTAAACTGATCAATGATACAGTCATACGTCAACAATATTCGGAGTTCATGAGGGAATATGAAAAACTCGGGCACATGACCAAGGTGCCGACGTGGGCAACGGAAGTGGATGGAAAGGGAGTTTTTTACCTACCACATCATGGTGTCGTGAAGGATAGTGCAACCACTAAACTACGAGTGGTGTTCGATGCATCCGCCAAAACAGGAAACGGTATTTCGTTGAATGATACGCTAATGGTGGGTCCTACAATACAGGAAGATCTTTTTGCTATCATCATTCGTTTTAGACAACACAATGTAGCAATGGTAGCGGACATAGAGAAGATGTACCGGCAGGTGGAAATTGTAGAAGAGCAACGTGATTTACAGCGAATTATGTGGCGTTCGGATCCAAACCTGCCTCTAGAAGTCTACACATTAAACACCGTAACATACGGCACAGCTCCAGCTTCATTCATTGCTATACGATGCTTGCACCAACTCGCTTTAGAAAACAGTAAAAAGTACCCAGTAGCATCACAAGTAATAACTCGCGATTTTTATGTTGATGACCTCATCACTGGTACAGACACCATTGAAAATGCACAAATTTTGAGGCAAAACATCACCAACATTTTAGAAAGTGGATCCTTTCCTCTTCGGAAGTGGAAAACTAACAAACCAAACATTTTCAACGATATTAACAACATTTCAGATCTACCAGATCATTATCTATCAACCGATGACCAATCAAAAACTTTAGGGATGGTCTGGAACTCTCAATCAGACACGCTACATTTCAGCACAGATTCAATACAAATTGAAAATAACAATTTCACAAAACGCGAAATACTCTCCATAATTGCTCAGTTATTCGATCCATTGGGCTTGGTCGGTCCAGTAATTGTTAAAGCCAAAGTTATCATGCAAAAACTTTGGCAGCACAAAGTAGATTGGGATCAAATTGCTCCTTCACCAATAATTTCAGAGTTTATTCATTTACAAAAGGAATTACCTATTTTGGCTACAATTAAAATTCCTTGACAAATAACAGTTCCCAAAGCCAATATTATTGAAATTCACACTTTCAGCGATGCATCTACTATCGCGTATGGTGCGTGTTCATACCTACGAACTGTAGATAACTCCGGACAATGCTCTGTACGTTTAATTTGTGCTAAATCAAGAGTAGCACCTTTAAAGGTTGTCACGTTGCCACGCTTGGAGCTAAACGCAGCTTTATTAGCAACGAATCTGACAGCTAAGCTCATGGAGGCTTTTACTTGTCGTATATCTAACATTTTTTATTATACTGATTCAACCATCGTTTTATCGTGGTTAAATACGGAACCCGCACTTTTAAAAACATTTGTAGCAAACCGCGTAGCGGACATACAAGGAAAATCCAAAATCGAAAATTGGCAACATGTAAAATCCGAACATAACGCGGCTGACATCATCTCGAGAGGATCACTACCCAGTCAGCTGCTCGAATGCGACATGTGGTGGAACGGGCCATTCTTTCTAAGCAATCCTAATCAACCGGTCACGAATAATAATTTTTTACCACTCAATGAATTACCAGAGGTAAAAAATTCCGCGTTAACACAAAATGTAATTATAGCTGATAGTACGATATTCGAGAGATATTCTAATTTCGACAAATTAAACAGAGTCATAGCGTGGATTTTACGATTTAAAGGTAACACATTACGTGCAAAACATGATAGAATATACGGTACAAAACTCACAGTGCACGAATTAAAACTGGCAAAACAAAGTATTATAAGGGCAACGCAATCAGTGCATTTTGCGGAAGAAATAAAATGTTTAATTAAAAATAAACCGCTAAACGCTCATTCAAAATTGTTAACTTTAAACCCATTTTTAGATAGCGATCATTTATTGCGGGTAGGGGGAGAATTGTCAATTCAAACTTTTCATTTGACAAAAAATTCCCTTACGTCATACCTCGTAATGGTCACGTCACGCGCCTTCTAATCGAAAGAGAGCATACATTATTATTACACGCTGGTGCTCAAGCAACTTTGGCCTCTTTCAGAAACAACTTTTGGCCATTGCGGGGTAAACGAATTGTCAAAAAGATTTTACATCAATGTATAACTTGCTTTCGAGTAAAGCCTCGCTCTTACAATGAAAAAATGGGAAACTTACCTAGCGTACGCTTCGCACAAGCTAGACCGTTTTTAAGCAGTGGCATCGATTACGCGGGGCCATTTTCGGTCAAGGAAGTTAAGCACAGAAATAGAAAATTTATAAAGGCATATTTGTGTATTTTTATTTGCATGACTACCAAGGCTGTGCATTTAGAGGTAGCAACTGATTTAACTGCAAATTCGTTTCTAAACGTCCTCAAAAGATTTGTTTCACGGCGCGGTCTATGCAGTGATATATATTCTGACAATGGGGGATGTTTCGTTGGAGCAAACAATGATTTGCGATCGTTCCTAAAAACATTAGAACAATACAATTCATTTTCTACATTTTGTGACACACAAGGAATTCGGTGGCATTTTAACCCTGCGAACATCCCGCATATGGGTGGTTTGTGGGAATCGGCTGTGAAATCGGCCAAATATCATCTAAAAAGAGTGATAGGTCTAAACTGCTTGTCTTTGGAAGATTTTACCACCCTATGCATTCAGGTGGAGGCCACTCTTAATTCTAGACCTCTCATCCCATTAACCGATGATCCCAACGACGTTTGTCCTTTAACTCCCAGTCACTTTTTAATTGGCGACGTGTTGAAGGCCATACCTCAATCAAACGTTCAGCAAATACCAGTTAACAGGCTATCAACGTATCATGCACTGCAGCAAATGTATCATCATTATTGGCGACGTTGGTCTTCCGAATACGTCTCAACTTTGCAGCAACGTGTAAAGTGGAAAACTGCAAGTAAAGAACTTCTCAATATAGGAGCTCTCGCCTTATTGAAGGATAAGAATTCGCCGCCATTGTATTGGGCTTTAGCTCGCATTGTTAAGCTGCATCCAGGCAGCGATGGCATCACTAGAGTAGTTACCCTCCGTGCGAAGAATGGAATCCCGAGGAGGGCGGTGTCAGAAATTTGCGTCCTACCCATAGACGTTTAAAAAGTGTTTCTTAGTGATTGACATTTATTTTGACATTTTACTTTTAAGTTGTTTGAAAACACATATAAATTTCATAATTTTTTATATTATTTGTCGTTTGAAAGTCGAGCCTTTCAAGGAGGCCGGTATGTTTAACCATTTAATGTATATATTTAAATTATGTGTGCGCTACTGAACTTGGCACATGCGCCTACCTAGAGTAACCGGGCTTGCGCAGAAGAAGAAAGACATCAATCATCAAGGAGCCACGAGGCCAACAGCGTTTTTTGTTCAGGCACACAAAGCATTTGTACAATAAAGTGAAAATCGAAACAAATCGTTTTATTGTGCTTCTCACATTGTATACAGTCCACTTTAAAACATTTTCAATCAAGATATCCAACCAAGACCTTGCTTTCCAACTTTTTTTGCGGACATTATTAAAACGATTTTGTCCCTAATGTTCAAAAACAGCGCTATCTGTAGAATAAACTATGGCACAGACTAAAAAATAACACCGAACACAATAAATCACACTATCTACTGAACAACGAATAATACTAAATGCTGAATGTCCGATGTTCGTTCGGTTATGCATCTGACCATAAGCGCAAATTATTTATAATATTACCGTACTTTCCTTCCTAAGTAAAGGCTTGGCAATATCGAAGAGAGGCTCGGGATGGTAATAGATCCATGTATGGAGTGTAGAGAAGGAGTAACATCTCTTATGAACGGTACGTTTAAAATATGGTCTGAATTCTGTAGGGATAATACGTGGCGCTGATTGTACTATGAGATTGAGATCTGAAGTTAAACACTTACTATATCTGAAACTAGCTTCAGATTCTATAAACTAACGAAAACAGAATATTATGTAGGTGGTGAAAAGAATTAAACAACGTTTAAAAATATTAAATAAATAGTAAAAAAATCATGGTGAAAACTTGTTGTATTTCTGGATGTATAAGTGGTTCTTTAAAAGATTGTGGTATTCGTTCATCTCAAAATATAAAACAAGCAAGTCGGTTGGAATACCAAAGGTAAGTCATGTTTGAATCTCTTAGAAAGCAAAATTCATTCAAAATTGATATTTTTATATGACTATAACTATTATATTAGTTGCTAATGAAGTTCAATATTTTATTTTTATGAACCGAAATATTTTTTTTATTATTCTATTATTTTTATTGATCTAATTATATCGCTATAATTATTATATTAGTTACGGATAAAATTCAATATTTTATTTTAATCAACCAAAATGTTTTTTTTATACTATTTCATTATTGTTACATGATTCTACTTTTTTTTCATATTAGAATATATGTATTATCTAAACCAAATAAATAGCTAAATAATAAAGTTAATTTAACGAGATTCTGTTTTTCAAGCGAATACCCTCTATAATCAGCGCCACCTATTTTCCCATCAAAAATCAGCTCACATTTTTTAACCCAGAGATGTTCCTCCTTCTCTACACTCCATAGATCCATGGTTACGCGACGACTTACCTTCGAATTCTGATTTGGACCATGCGGCATTCGTGCAGCGTTGCGTCTATTTAGCACTTGCATTTCTATATGAAAAATACCGAACAATCGTAAAAAAACGCCAGTGTCACATAAATGGAATGGGCCTAAGAGAGAAGGAAATTATTGCGGACTTTGTCAGTTATGACGCGTCTGGCCTTTTCTTAGCTGATTTGTACTTTATACAATAAGTTTTTACATATATTTATTGTATTTAAATATTTGCCTCTATTATTCGATTCACTTCCCCATTTTGTTTTCTATTAGCATCTTGATTAGCCATTCGAAGTATTATCTGATGTGGAGTTGTCAGTATTGGTATTACCATTCGTTTTCTTAATGCTTCTTTTACACTTGTCAATTTGTCACTGTGCAATCCAATCAAACGAAGACTACGAAGAAGAAGAGGAGAAGCAAGAAGTAGAAGAAGAGAAGGAGGACGAAGTATAAGAAGAATAGCAGAAAAATACTTTTGAGTGGCGGTGTCGTGATTTTTAAAAAAATTTTCTATCGGAATTCAAATTTCCGTTCTAATTTTTGTAAAAATTTGTTAATTTTCTCAATAAAGTTTGTTGAAAAAATCCTATTTTTTAAATTTAAATAAATTTCAATAATAAATCATTTTTATGCCCCTTTCCGTCAATTTGATGCCCAATTCCATTTGGCACAAAAATTTCAAAAATATGACTTAATTTATTATTCAACTATCAAGCCGATAATTTTTCTTATGTCTCAAGTCTATCAATTTCAATAAATTCCAATAAAACAACTTGAAAATAGCAATTTTTTTTCGCGTAATTTCGATGCATAAATCAAAGATTCTCAACATTTTTTTAGAATATTGTTGTGTATCGTAAAAAGTATAGAAAAGAAAAACAGCAGTGAGCGAAGAATTACTTAAACTAAACAAATTTGATTCTTGTATTTTCTAAAATTAATATTCATCATAATAGAAGAGTGATAGTAAATTGACCAAATTTTGACTGGGAAAATGTGAAAACCAACCTGGAAAAATCGGGAGCAGACGAGTACTTGATTTTCAATTTCTACTGAACACCTATTTCAAGAAAAGTTGTGGATGTAACGGATAAAAGTATGAACAACTGTTGACTCGTTTTTCCTGAATTCTCTGTATCTGAGTTAAGAAGCTATGTGCATATCTATGTACTCTGCTTGGAATTGAAGGTAAAGTTATTCCAAGTTTCTCAGACAGAACTAAGACACCGAATGAGAACTCTTACGACAGAATAGAGTGCAGGAAAGCACATTCATTACTTCCTCTACCTTCCGTTGAACTATCAAGAGCTTCTAGAAGAGCGGGGAATGCAGGAAGTTGTTTCATTAAGGTCAACACTGCTTCGAGCATTTCTATACACCTTGTTTTACACAGTGTCTTTGAAAACTAAATTTACCTGGCTCAATTCAATCGGAGATATGGAAAGTTGCTGTATACTGCAAGAAGTTACATCTTGGAAATTCCGGTTTGGACTTTCTTAATTATTCCACTCATTTTCATCTGCCATTATTGTGAAAAACTCTAGACTTTTTTCGATTCGATTTACTTCAGCGCGAATTCTGAAGCTAGATTTACTATAAAATTTCCTTGGACGAAACAACTCCCAGTTGCATCTATAATTTCATGTTCTATATGATACGTTTTGGACACAACATGAAACCATCATTTAATAATTGGAATAAGCTTAATTGAGGTACAATCTGCGAAACGGTTTTTGTTGGCAAAAATCTTGAAGAAGCCTATGGATATTTAGCGTCAGTGTGTGAAGTAACTTTTCTTAATTTCATAACTTTCCCATTTTCTGAATAATTCTCGTATTCAATGGCAAACAGAAACATTATCTAAATAGTTTTAGTTTGAAAATAACTAGGTATAAGACATCAATCAATCCAAAATATAAGTCGAATTCACTTTATTTACAATCCAAATTACAAATATAATGATATGAATATTCACTATCTATGGAAATTTAAATACCCGGATCTGATCGACGGTTATTGAACAAAGTCATAGAACATTCTAATCCCGGAGCTTTTGGCGAACATTATCTAATCAAAGTGTATTTCGAACTAGAGTTTCCATAAATAATCCAATTGTTTTATCCTAATTTCACAAAATCTGGTTACAATTGTGAGGAATCAGCGATCAATGTCCAATTTAGCGGAGAATCAATTGAACTACTCATATTATTGATTGTTATACTAATAGATGGAGTATTGTCAATATTCTCAGTAGTTCTAGAATCACTAATTTCATTTATTATTTATTCTGCTACTTTTTAATTTTTTTCTGTATCCTTATATTCTGCTTGATTGCGATTGGTTTTTTCTATCAGATCACCAGATGCAACATTTTCCTACAGACAAATTTAAAAATTACTATATTTAAAATTGGTATTTTCATCTTACCTCTTCATTCGCAAATTTATCCTCAAAACCACTTGATGAAGGACTGGCTTTTCCACTACATTCAATTTGTGATTGCTCTTCTAATATACTTTCCGTTGTTAAATTGATCATTAGAGCTGTACGCAATAGCAGAACATTGTAAAATAAAGTGTTACGACAAACCTGCTAATTTAAAGAAGACTACACTGTTCATATTCCTTTTATTATTCCAAGTCCAGATGATAATTTTGTTTTTTCTTTTGCTGTAAAAACGACATATTTGTCTTCTGAGTAGAAAGGTAGAGGATTAAGTTTTAATAAACGAAAGACAAAGAGTTATTTTCTTCTATTTTTTTTTCAAAATGTATATATTTTGCATAGAATAAATCTTTTAATTTAATCATGACAACGTTAAGTTCTGTAGATAGAATTGGTCACAACATTACGCAGGCAAAACTCAAAGTTATAAAAGTTTTACATTTGTTTTTCTTATGACGGCGAACCGAGGAGATGGCCGAACCAGAATTTGTTGCGATTATCGAAAATTAAACAAAAATATAATACGCGATAGATTTCCACTTCCCCTTATTGAAGATGTCCTAGACAGCTTACAGAGAGCAAGGATATTCAGCACCCTTGATTTGAAAAATGGATTTTTTTCATGTACCTGTTGAAGCAAGAGCACAAAATATACTTCTTTTGTAACGCCGATTGGTCAGTACGAGTTTATGAAATGTCCATTTGGAAGTAGTAGTCAAGCAGTTTTCCAACGATTCATCGCTCATGTCTTCAGGGAGTTGACTGCAGGAATGTACGTTATATACTACATGTTATCATCTTGAGTGCGAACGAAGAAGAGGGGATAGAGACAGCTGCAGAATATGGACTAGAAATGAAAAAGAAAAAGTGTCAACTGTTGAAAACCGAGGTAAAATTTTTAGGATACATAGTAAGTGACAAACAAGTCCCAATCATAACTACACACCTATGCAAATATACATAGTTATTGAGCATTCTTTTAGCAGCGATCTAGTGACGATTCGAAGCTTCACCGGATATACTACATGAGTAGAAAGACGACCCCTGCAGAGATGAAGTATACAAGCTATGAGCTCGAAATACTCGCCATTATTAAAAGTGTGAAGAAATTCCGAATCTACTTGCTAGGAACGAAATTTAAAATAGTTACAGACTGTAATGCATTCATAAAAACCATGGAGAAAAGGGACCTTACAACAGGAATTGCACGATGGGCCCTAGAAGAATTTCAGTATGAAATTGAGTATAGACGATGTAGGCAGATGACGATAAAAAGGATTTTGACTACCGAAGAGTATGAAGATTTTTATTTAGAGCATGATATATTGTAAAAATACGATAATGGATTAAAATTACTTGTCATTCCAAAGAACATGCAGACTTAAAAAATAATAATAAAAGTCCACGAGATAGGAAATTTTTGAAAGAAAAAAACACAAGGAGTAGTAAACAAGGAATTTTACATACCAAGACTAAAAGACAAAATAGAAACGATTAAAAATAACTGTATACCTTGTATATTATGGAATAAAAAGGAAGGAAAGAAAGAATGAATGCTTCATCCTATACAAAAACTAGAAGGTCCGCTAGAGACGTATTACGTCGACCAAATAGGACCAATGAAGTGAACAAAAAAATTATCAGCACATTTTTGTGATAGTTGATGACTTTTTCAAATTTGTGTGGCTTTATCCAACAAAATCAACCACGACGAAAGAAGTGACATGTTGTCTTGAAAAATAGCGTAAAATATATCACTTCGTCCTGTACGAAAGAAAGAAGGAATGCTTCATCCTAAAATCAACAAAATCAACGACGACGAAAGAAGTGATATGTTGTGAGCGTAAAATATTTGGAAACCCGTCAATGATAATATCTGACAGAGGATCCGCGTTCCGTTCTGAAGAATTCGAATTATATTGCCGAGAAGAAAATATTAAACATGCGTCAACAACTTGTGGAGTCCCACGAGGTAATGGACAAGCGGAAAGGGCAAATAGGACCCTTATACCAATCTTAACAAATCACAGTTTTGAAGAGCCAGGAAAGTGGTACAAATACGTTGACAAAGTACAGACTGCCTCTAATTCGACCTATCAGCGAAGCATAACTACCACACCCTTTGAAGTATATACATCTGATCCAAAATTAAAGAGAAAATTTTTAGATCCACACGAAATTGTTAAGGTTAAAGAAAATGATAGATATGACGTTGTTAAAATCGGAGATCACGAGGGACCCAATCGAACGACAACATGCGCTGAATATATAAATCCATGGGTCAGCTATGAAAGAGACGATTCCGAGGCGGATTCTGAGCAGAATGGCCCAATGTAGGATCGAGATTATTGCTCTACTCCATCCTACGGCGAGGCGCAAATTCTGTAATAACAGTGTTTTCTTTCTAACCGGCGTTTTAAGCAGAAAAGAACCCTAGACAACCAAGAAAATCATTTAGTTATTTATTGCGTTATGCAGTTCTGTGGTGATACGAGGATGTATTGAAAAATTCTTAGCCTACTATAAAACCAAACAAAATTTCAATGACAAAATATTTTATTACGCAACAAGACCTCCACACCTTTTATTACCTCATCGTTGGGAGAAAATTTACGACCTATGGAACTTTTTTTCAGTTGAGTGATCAGTAATGTCGGATAGTAATCTCCAGTTATTGTTCTACCCTTATTAAAAAAATCAATCATGATTACTCCATGGCAATCCCAAAAAACTGGAGCAAGAACTTTTCTAGCACAATTTTGAACACGAAACTCCTTAGGTCTGGGAAAACCAGAGTGTCGCCATTCCATCCATTGTTGCTTTGTTGTCATAAACTGTATCGATATTTTCGAGGACTGACACAGGGCTGGCCTTCCCGATCGGTCATCATCTTCAATGGAAAATTTACCTCGTAAATCTGCTCACCTCTTAACGCTTCTAAATACAGGTACTTGATGATGGCTCGATACTCCAATTTTTCGATTTTCACATTTTCGGTGGACATATTTTTTCTTTCAATTTATTGCGTAACTCTGGTTTACGTTTTTGACGTAAAACTTAACACTGACACTTTTAATAAGTTATTGTTCGGTATGCTATGGTAACGCAATATTTTGTTTATGCATGGAACTGGTCTAGGCTACCAACTTATAAATACATCGTCGTATAGTTCAAATCGGGGAAGACAATAACCCCCCCACTTTGGGATTCTCAAATATTTGAGGTTACCTACTCCAAAATAACGTTTTCATCACTTTAGGGTTATGTAACACACAATACCAATTTGTTGGGGTTTATCTAAGAGATACAAAAATTTTAAATTGTTCACAATATCCAGTACAAAATGAGTAATTACTGAACTTACCACTGAATTTGAAAATTGTTCTAAATCAGTCTGAATTATTATAGCTAGTATTTCCTACAAGAAATAATCCATTGATGATTTGCAGTTATTACAAATACCAAAAACAGTTGAATCACCTCTTCCTGTAGTTTTTTGTATCTTTCGACCAAATGGATCAAATTCCATATTTTTTTCAATGCCTTTAGTGAGTTACTAATTCAATTAACTAACCATTTGAAATCAAATTATACGCGGTAATATCTTTTGTTTTGTACAAAACACATAGAAACTAGAGAACATCGAAACAGGCGTCATACAGTGTAATAGTGAGTGTGCGTGGTAGTAGTAGTAAATGCAGCACACAAATTGTTCTCACGTATTTTATGAAATAATCATCACTTTTCCCCTTTTGTTCACTATCATCATCTTTATTAGCCATTCGAAGTATTATCTGATCTGGAATTGTCAGTATTAATATTGTCATTCGTTTTCTTAATGCGTACTTCTCAATTTGTCACTATGCAATCCAATCAACCGTTTATTCCATAATTATATACAGTGAAACTTGGTTAAGTGAGACATCAAGGGGCCTGCACTGTCGTTTCACTTATAGAGGTATTCCACTTACCCAGTGTCTCAGATATACAGGTATAAATAAATATCTGTCTCATTTACATAGGGTTCCATTAATAGAGGTGAGAATACAGGTTCTTTCAGTTATACAGGTTAAATTATTAAATAAAATAAAAGAACGTGTTATGTGTGTAAATGAGTTTTAACACCTTTGAAACATCGCGGAGATTTGGATTTTCCGATTAATAGGATAGGCAACTTTTCAGTTCCTGACATGTTAGCAACTAGAAGTATTGTAATGCGCTCTTTACCGAGTTTTCCGCCATGACAAGACTCACCTTTTAAGGTAAAAGTTTTATCGGTTAGACACTTGTAAAATAAACCCGTTTCGTCTGCGTTCAAAATATCATCAGCAGAATAATTGCGTAATAGAAGTGGTAGGTCTTCAATCCATTGGCTACATTTGTTAACATCAACAGCGTTACTTTCTCCACAAATTGCTTTGAAAACTATACCGCTTCTTTTCTTAAACCCTTCCATCCAACCATTGCTGCTACAAAAATTATGAATATCGAGCCTTCGCGCGAAATCTTGTGCCTTTTCTTTAATCATCGGTCCACTTACCGGAACGTTTTTGTTACGAAGTTGCTTGATCCATATTAGCAAACACTGTTCAAGTTCAGGATATTCTCATAAACGTACACGTTTTAGTTTTCCTTGTCCTTCAGAACATTGTGATTCAATTTTATGTTTACTCTGAACTATTCTACAAAGAGTAGATTTTGGCACATTAAATTCGGCACAAACTTCTTCGCGTGTCTTCCCACTTTCATAAACGGATATTAACTTCAGTTTTTCACGTAATGATAACGATTGTAGCTTTCGTTTTGGCATTTTTCAAATAAACATCTGTATGATAGTAAAGCGAAACTAAAACTGAAGGTAATTGAAGCTCAAAATTTGTACTTACGTACTTGAAATTATGTGTGGAATTTGTGGGTAGAATAAGAATGAGTAAACAAACAATGTTATCTCAGTTACAGAGGTTTATGCATATAAAATTTACTCGCTATCTCAGTTATAGAGGTAACTATGATGATAAATCGAAAGAACAAATCCCAGATATAGAGGCTTACCTCGTCCCACTAACAGAGGTAATTCAGTGCCAAAGTGTTAGGACCTCAGCATGAGTTCCAGTTATGGAGGTTTCTCACTTATCCAGGTCCCACTTAACCGAGTTTCACTGTATATTCAGATTTGAGATCATAATTGAAGGTATCTAAGGCTCCATTTTCCGATTCTTTTTCATACTTATACAATTCGAAATTATGTATGATTGTACCATTCAAGTCCAGAAAGAAATCATGCTCATTTACGTTTCAAACGATAAGCATTTTTACTTCTTGTCAACATCATTTTCCTCATCATGGCTCTTCACATTATAATTGTTACATAAGATAGCATTAGATGGCTAGTGTATGGTCTCCTATCAACTACACATGACCACTAGGTGGCAGCAGAACGGACGTCAAGTAGAAACGTCAGTGGTACTCCTGCGCTTATCAGAGATATTGTAAAACATATATAATTCCTTAATAAAATAGTATTCAATAAGTTCTGACTATAATTTAACAAGTTATAAAACATGTAACATGGTGTCAAGTGAAATCACGCCAAGAAGATAAAAGGTGGAAATAAGACTATACTGAAATAAGACACAAATTAATAACAGTAGCTAGAGGTTAATAAACTCTGCCACACACTGATAGAAGCTTGCCGAGACCGAGTAGAAACGCGAAGATTTCACGTAGAGCAGTAATTTAATATTATAAAAAGAAAATGTCAACATTTAAACCACCAAAAGCTTTAGTGTTTGATCAAAATACAAGTCAAAACTTTACAAAATTCATAAATAGTTTCAAAATATACATGAAAGCATCTGGCTATGACAGTAAAGATGATTAAATGAAGATCGCTATATTTTTGAATATTGCTGGTGAAGATGCTCAAGAGGTATTTCAAACCTTTAAATTTGATAATGTTGGAGATGAAGAAAAATATGATAAGGTCATAGAAAAGTTTGAAAGTCACTGCATGCCCTTTAAAAATGAGACATTTGATAGATTCAAGTTTAACACGCGCTGTCAGCAAGAAGGGGGAGACTTTGATAACTTTCTTACGGCAATAAAAAAGTTAGCAAAGCCATGCAAGTTCGCAACATTGCATGATTCTCTGGTAAGAGATAGAATAGTAGCTGGTATATTAGATGCAGAGGTACAAGAAAGGCTCTTCAGAGTGAAAAATTTGACTCTGTCAGGCAGAAAACATATGTAGATCCTCAGAAGCAAGTTCATAATATAAGAGGGAATGCAACACAAGTGGATGCAGTCAAGAAGCATTATCAATCTTATAGCAGTAGCAGTGCATACGAGTGCTTCAAATGCAAGACAAAACATGGTCCCAGAAACTGTCCTGCCTTCGGGAAGACCTGTTCAGTATGTAAAAAGCCAAATCATTTCGCAGTGGGCTGCTATAATAGGCAGCAATTTAAAGGTAAGGAAAAGATTAGAAGTAAGAAGAAAACGCATGAGGTTGAGAAGAGTGGGTCAGAGAATAGCAGTAACGAGGGAGAATCAGACACACCATATTTAGATTCAGTGACACTTGACCAGGTGAAGTTTAAGAATAAGAATAAAGATATTTGGACTGAGAATGTATTAATAGATAACGAGTACATTACTTTTAAGATAGATACGGGTGCGAATTGTAACTGTTTGCCCATAAAGTTTGTTAGGAAGATAGGAGCAGAGAATAAAATAGTAAAAAATAGACTATCGTTGAACACATATGGTAATAATAAAATAAAAGCTAAGGGGTATGTAATATTAGATTGTATGGTAAAAAGAAAATTTTCTAAAATTAAATTTATTGTTGTTGATTGTGACAGTATGCCTATCTTGGGATTAAACACCTGTTTCAAGCTTGAATTAATAAAACAAGTTAGTGAAGTTAATAATAAAAATAATTTTTTAACAAAAAATTCTGAGGTTTTTGAGGGTACTGGAAAAGTACCTTATAAATATAAGATAGTACTAAAACAAAATGCAGTTCCATATTCTAGTAACTGCAGAAGGGTGCCAGAAACATTAAAACCAAAATTAAAGAAGGCACTAGATGATCTTGAAAACAGGGATATAATTTCCAAGATAGAACAACCAACAGAATGGGTCAATAATATTGTGATTATACAAAAACCAACAGGAGCATTAAGGATATGCCTAGAGCCTTTCTTGTATCTCTGCATCTAATATACCAGCTACTATTCTATCTCTTACCAGAGAATCATGCAATGTTGCGAACTTGCATGGCTTTGCTAACTTTTTTATTGCCGTAAGAAAGTTATCAAAGTCTTCCCCTTCTTGCTGACAGCGCGTGTTAAACTTGAATCTATCAAATGTCTCATTTTTAAAGGGCATGCAGTGATTTTCAAACTTTTCTATGACCTTATCATATTTTTCTTCATCTCCAACATTATCAAATACAGGAAAAAGATTTACCAGAAGAAGTTTATATTTGTGGATCTCATTTCAAAGCAGACAATTTTCAATGGAAGAAAATCCTGAAAAAATATTTTTGAAAAAGAATGTGTAATTGATAAAAGAATTAGCTTATTTACAAAGAATATTGTTTTCCGGCAAAAAGTTATGTTAAATTTGGGGATATTAAACCGGGTACTTCTTAGCAGTGTTTAGACTTAACATCTGAAAGGTATTTATTGTCTGTTGGAAAAATGTTGTTAATGCATACTTATTGCTGATTTTGTAGTTTACATCAGTCTGAAAGATCCGCTTCATCCAAATTTTTAGAAATTTAATTATTTCACTCACCTGAAACTTTAAGTGCTTCTAAAAGTATTGATAAATTTGCCACTCAGAAAGCCAGAAAGATTATTTTATAATTAGGTAATTATAATGATTAGGTACCTAGTCTCTAAACTGTAGAACAACTGATTGATATACTTTTCGTTGAGTATTGAGTTGGTACATTTTTATGCAAAGGTGATAATATTGTTTGTTTTTAATTTGATGAAGTATTTTGTTGGTATTATATAAGCTGGCCAAAAAAATGAAGTTTTCAAATTTTATTTGCATTTTTACTCATGAATCACTTCTTCACAACGATGTGACGTAGGAATACGATAAAAATATGTAACTATCTAATCTATTTTTTCCATAAAACTGAAAAACGACAAAACTACAGATTAACTATCAAGTTAAAGGTATTTGACCTTGAACAGAAAAAGAATATACAATTTTTGAGTATCCTATTCTGTAGTTTTGTAAGTAACTAATTTAACCATATGACTGGAATAGGGAAATATAAAAAGCTTTTCTAAAAATTAAAACTAAGACTAATACGTCACTTGAACAATATCTAAACACTCAAAAATATTTCACTCCAACAAATCTATTCAAAATGCTTTCTCAGTTTTTAGTGAACAAAGGCAGCCATTTTATCGCAAACGAATACAGATACATAGCGATGTTGCCTAGCTTATATATTTTCATAAACTTTTTCATCAAATTTATTTTCTTGGTCTTGAAAATATTTTTATCTAGGAAAATAACGATAAACCTCCAAGGAAAAAATCATGTCTAGTTAAGATGTATCAGTATAATTCCGCAATACCGTCAATATCCAGTGTCAGTCAGAGCACTGAATGAAAACGTTAGCCCTCCAAAAAAGAAGAAAGTAAGATTTGATCTCGAAAATATATCTATACCTACTTAAAATTTGGGTTGCAAACTTAACTTTCATAGCTATTATGGTTGAGAGAGAATGAAAAAAAAAATCTATCTGCTCAGTAACCATCACAAAAAGCTGTTACATTGTTTTCACCTTTGTATTGATAAATTTCGCAAATCATGCAACTTGGAATTTCGTCGAAATGGTCCAATTAGAACTCTGGTTAGCAAAAAGATATCGAAACAAATTATATATCGTTAAAAAATCTTCACTCTAGCGATGTTTATAAAAAAACAAAAGCTTCCTATCACCTTTACTTTTTTTTAAACGCATAAATTGTTAGAACAATATGAATATTTAAGATACATTACATACTGTGAAAGTTATGAAGTTATAACTTCTTGCATAAGTTGAAATAAGAAGAGACATGGAAATCAGGAAAATGGAAGAAAATATCTTGTTTAACAATTCAGAAATTTTCAAAGTAAAATTTGATTGGATGTCAGTAATTTACAAAAATTTTTTGTCATAATAGTATAGCAAGTCAGCAATGTAAAAAATGAGATCGGGAGTTTTTATGACAGCTATATATGTTATTAAGGAATCAATCCGATGAGTTTTAAACACGAAAAAAAAAGGATTATGATGCAATGAAGTGATAAACTCCACTTTAGTCATGAAAATTATGAATTTTGATCTTCTGCATTAGAAGATAATCTATAAAAAATACATCGAGGGAAAAAGAAGACATGTACTAACAAAATTAAAAGGAGTAACAGAAAGAGGCATATTCAAAATTATACTTATCTACAATTATTCTATATATCTCATAACAGTAAAGGGTGACATAGAGTTGAAAAGCTAAGAAAAAATGTGTGAAAACATTTAGAAATACATATAATTAATATCAAATAGATACCTTCCATACGACAGCTGTAAGCCTACATTTTGATGTTTAGGACTTTTTTTGAAAAGAATACTGTACCCTTTTCGTTCTCTCAACGTTTTTGCTTCTATTAGAATGATTTGATAACAATATACTTTCAACTGGTTGTTGAGGAGCTAAAAAAATAAAACATAAGTGTGTGGGTATGTGTCAGTAGAAACGGCATTACCTCACCCAATTCAAACAAACATGTTTCTTGAATATTCAACAACTTTTAAATACCTTTGACATGGAGTACAATAAACCATTAAGTTGCATTAAAATGTATTTGCTAAGCTAAATTTACACTCACCATGTCATATGCATGCAGGACTTTTCAAGAAAATTCTTCATTAATCATTCAGTTTCATTGGCAGATATAGTGTTGAATTTGTACAAAGTGATTAAAGTGATGAAATGGTAAGTGACTTGAAAGTTCTTATTTAAAAACTGGTAAGACAATAATTGGAAATAATTATGGAAACATGATATTGCTAAAGTTATTTTTTTCAGACTAGTATGAGATTTTCAAGGAAAGTCACCTAAAATACTTAAGAAACTATATGATTTTATATCAAATATTGTTGAGCAACTACCAATTATTTTGATAAAGAGTAAATTTATTGGAAAAATGTTAATATTTAGAGAAATATCAATTCATTGGCAACATTTTTCATCAATTCGTTGTAAACTACAAGTTACTTATTCTTCACAATTGGGGTAGAGTTTCTTTAAAGAATTTAACCAAACAAAAATTACTCAATATATTATTTTCTTACCTCAGAAATATGAATAAAACAAATAAGATGGGTCAGAACAATACGAGGATCTTTTCTATCACATATTTATTGTGCAGAAATACCACAGTTCACTTGAATGATCTTTATCTTGCAATTCCATAAGGTAGGTACTGCAAAGCTACTAAAGGTCCTCATGTGAATCCATCCAAACGCTTCTATTAAATCAATCATTATATATAGGTAAATATTTAAAAAAAAAGTGTTGTCGGGGATTGTTTTATCAAATTTCCAAAAATTTTACCTAAATGATAAAATCACTGCAAAAATCTTCAAAACGGGTGGATGCGGTTCTCTAGTTGCTACTTCAATAAACTAATTCTTTTTTTGTAACTGGACTTTAAAAGACATTACAATACAAACTTCCAGGCCCAGTTCAGATCAAGCTACCATTGAGGAATTGGTGAATATGTTAGAGTATGTACAATTCTTTTTTATTAGAGGCCATTTTGGTAAATAAGAAATCACGCTCCTTTACCTAAAAATAAATTATTAGTAAACTACTTCCAATATTGGTGTAACGCTTATACTTGTTATTAAAAAAGATATTCAAATACTTGCCAACATCTTAAAAGCATTTAGCTTGTTTAAATCATATTCATCAACTTAAAACATTGTGGTGTGTATGTGAGCGTTTTCAAATACACAAGTACGTAAAGGTATATTAAGTTCAAAACTCTGACATCAATAAGATGATGATTATGATGACAAAATCAGATGAAAGAATACGACATGCAATATCAAATTACTTAGTTAAAGGTGTAGAAAATGTGAGAAATAATTGTACATACCTACTATAAGAATCAAAATTTTAAAAATATACATTTTCAATCAAAATTTACATCATTACTTAAACTGTATTCACCTAATCTTCACGTATAAAACTTAAACATAAATAAGTTTTCCGACTAGATACCAATTCCGTTCCTATCATTATAATGAATTACGAAGTTTTTTTGTTTGAAACTTTGGTTTACTTTGACCTTGGACGAATAAAAAAGATGAACCCAGCTGACATGTTTGAATATAATTGAAGCCAACTTACAGTAAACCTCAATGTTGTCAAATTTTACAATTTATTTATTAGCTGGATGCATGTTACGTTTCAAAAATATTTATTCATACATCGTAATATTATTAAAAATCAATAAGAATCTGGCTCTAGTTCTCACTAAATTTGGTTAATTGACAATAATCCCCACAATTGATCTAAAAAAAGAAGAAGAAAATAATTTTTGCGAGAATGTTTATAAAAAAATATAAGCTAGGCAACATTGCTATGTAACTGTATTCGTTTATGCTTTTGTTTTATCTAGAATAGAATGTGTGAATGAAATAATATCAAATACTAGTTTTATTTGAACACAAATTTACTATAGAAATGTGCCAACAAAACTTCGAATCAGCAAATACTTCGAAACATAAAACACACTGAAGTAGCAATTTGTGTGCTGCTTTTACTACTTCTGCTACCACCACACTCACTATTATATGTCTGACGCCGGTTTCGATGTTCACCTCTAGTTTCTATGTGATTTGTACAAAACAAACAAACAAACAAAATATTACTGCGTATAATTTGATATAAGATGGTTATTTGATTGAATTAGTAACTCACTAATGGTATTGAACAAAATATGTAATTTGATCCGTTTGGTCGAAAGATACAAAAAACTACAGGAAGAGGTGATTTATAAGATATCAACTGTTTTTGGTATTTGTAATAACTGCAAATTATCAAAAGAGTATTTCTTAAAGGAAAGACTATCATTACTTTGACTGAAATAGAACAACTTTCAAATTCAGTGGTAAGTTCAATAATTACTCATCTTGTACTGGATACTGTGAACAATTTGAAATTATTATTATTATAATTATTTTCTAGTTTATGGTCTTTGAAAAATAGCAATTGAATGCTCTCAAATTTTTTCGATAATAATATAATGGGATTCGTATAGAACTGCTTTTGTTACTTGCCATTTTTCTTGATTAAAAAGTTTCTTATAATGAAAAGTCACATTATTAACAGAAGTTAATTTGAAATTAGAATTTTCTCTATATAGAAAGATTGTTTTCGAGTTGGTATAATAGTGTTCGTTTCTATAATTGATCTTCACTCAGATTTTTTTGTAATCCATTTACTTAACACACTTTATCTGTCTTGATTAAACTTTCCAATGAATATGTAACCAACTCCTAATTTTGATGTGAGGACAAAAATAATTATTGAAAAATGTGAAGTTATTTTGGTTTTCTAGAAAATTCCAGTGTAACAGATTTTGTATAGAAATTTTAAAAGTTTTCAGGTCGGTCTGGTGAAAACATCCAAAGCGACCAACATGGATTTTGAAATATAGTTATAGAATTGTTGATGCCATTGAATTTGAAGAAAATTTGTCAGGTTTTCATTTACAAACGCTTTTGAAAATTTTTTAAGATTTATACATCATAGAAATGCATAACTCAATAAATAACTTGATATTAATGAAGATGCAAGAGTCAGGAAGTGTATAGAAAAAGTGAGAAAATTTGTTGATTTAAGTCCAAATTCAGAATCAAATAACAATACTGAAGCGAATGTAGTGGAAAAGCCAGTCCTTCATCAAGTAGATTTGAGGATGAAAATACCAATTTTAAATATAGTAATTTCTAAATTTGTCTGTAGGAAAATGTTGCATCTGGTGATCTGATAGAAAAAACCAATCGCAATCAAGCAGAATCAAAAAATGGAGATATAAAGTTTTGGATAGGCTTAGAAGAGGAATAATATACTTTTGAGGACACACAGTTACTGAAATTATAAAATGATATGAATAGTTCAATTAGTTCAATTGCTTCTCCATCAAATTGGACATGAACGCTGATTCTTCACAATTACAACCAGATTTTGTGAAATTAGAATAAAACAATTGGATGATCTATGGAAAATAGAGTTCGAAATAAACTTTGATCAGATCCCGGAATTTAAATTTCCCGAGATAGTGAATATTCATATCATTATATTTGTAATTTGGATTGTAAATAAAGTGAATTTAATTTATATTGTTTAGTGATTGATGTCTTGTACCTTGTTATTTTCAAACTAAAACTATTTAGATGATGTTTCTGTTTGCCAATGAACACGAAAATTGTTCAGAAAATGGGAAAGTTTTGAAATTATGAAAAAGAAAAAAAAGATCGTTTTAGTTCCATAAAAGGTTATTAGTTTTTCAACTAGAAATATTCAGGCAATTTAAAAGAAATTTGCTTCAGTCTCAACAACTAAGCCCCGTAATGGTTCGTATTTCTATATCAAAATGAATCATTCATTGAGATCTCTCTGTTGTAAAGCATTGTCGGTCGAATATAGAAACACCCTGTATTTACTAAGTTATATATAGATTATGTAAATTCCAAAGATAATAATCTTGATGTATTTACTCAACTTCTAGACAGAACTAAATTTGTTTATTTCAAAGAAGTTCTGCGTATATTTTAGGATTTAGCTTTACTTCGTTTGTTCTATATGTATGTTTTAATACAATTTCAATGTTGTTCTTTTTTATACTGTTTACTCCTTTATTGTATAAGCAGCTTGAAATTTTTGTCACTATCGTCTTGGGCTCCCCTATGGTGGTTAGGTTAGGTTTTTGTGCCAAATGGAATTGGGCATCAAATTGACGGAAAGGAGCATAAAAATGATTGGTTCGGCGGATAACGCGTTAATCATGGAGTTACTCATATTTATGACGTTTTAATAAAAATATAATTGAATTTTTTTCAGAAATTTAAGGAAAAGGCATGAAACTGTTGAAATTAGGCATAAAAAATGATTTGCATAAAATTAATTAAAAAAAAAATGATTTTTCAACAAACTTTATTGAGAAAATTAACAAATTTTTATCAAAAATTAGAACGAGAATTTTTCCTTGAAATCACGACACCATCACTCAAAAGTATATTTCTGGTATTCTCCTCATATTTCGTCCACCTTCTCTTCTTCATCCTCCTCTACTTCTTGCTCCTCTTCTTCTTCGTAGTCTCCCGCCGAAGATTCCGTCTCATCACCCAACTTCGCACGTTTCTTCTGTTTACCGCCTCCATCCTCACTCGCGTATCTCTGTCGCTTCGTCTTTCTGGAAGATTTCGCATATCTATATATGAAGCTGTACATTTTCAGTCTGTCGAGCAGCTCCATTTCGACGGCTTCTTTAGCCTGTTTGACGGCTACGTCCATCCTGAATTTGAGTTTATTGAATTTATCGTTCAGCACAAGGTTATCGTCGATATTTTTCAAGAACGGTTTCAAATTTTCGGCCTTTACCCAAGATCTAGTCACCGCGTCGGAATCGAAAAATGTCACGTACGTGGTAGTGCGTCTGAAAATAATCGTTAACCGTCAATACACAGTGTGACTAATTCCATAGATTGAATACCTTGTGTCATTTCAAGAATTTTATCGAAATATATTACGAAAAAATAATCGATTAACCACCCTGTATATGACCATCAGAATTTAAAAACTTAATATAAAAAATAATAAAACCTGTATATGAGTTTACAAATTTCCCACTCTCTACTCTCAATTGATAAAAAAAATCGCACTCTAAGGTAACTTGGTAATTTCGAATTGTATAGGTATGAAGAAATTGAAAATGGAACTGAAGATACCAACAATATTAAACTCAAACCTGAATGTATGCAATTATGGAATGAACGTTTGATTGGATTGCACAGTGACAAATTGACAAATGTAAAAGAAGCATTAAGAAAACGAATGGCAATACCAATACTGACAACTCCACATCAGATAATACTTTGAATGGCTAATGAAGATGCTAATAGAAAACAAAATGGGGAAAGTGAATTGAATAATAGAGGTAAATATTTAATTACAATAAATATATGTAAAAACTTATGATATACATGTTGTTTGGTTGATTGTACAATGAATCGACACTGAGAACATACACACAGCTGCCGAAAATTTGTTGAATGAACATATTACAAAAGTAAAAGTGCTTAAAAGATACTATGAAGGTAAGAAGAATACTCACATTGAGAAATCCAAGACATGTACTACTATTACAACACTCACTATTACACTGCCTGGCGCCTGTTTCTATGTTCTCCGTTAGTCTCTATGTGTTTTGTACAAATCAAAAAAATATTACCGAGTATAATTTGATTTAAGATCGTCAGTTGATTGAATTAGTAAACTCACTCTCTACTCAATAACAACATTCTGAGGGCTAATGTAAAAGGCTTTTCTGTTCTATTTTTAGCGTGATGGGTGATGGGATGGTTAAAAAATGTTTTTGATGAATTTAAATTTGAAAAATCTGTCCCCACTTTCATGAATAAATTCGACGCATTTTTTTATTAAATTAGTTTTTCGCTACCACAAAGTCCTTGCAAAATGAAGTACCCAAGGCCCCTTGCTTCGGGTAATTCATCAGTATTCATGTTTGTTTCCTGTTTCTTTTTTATTGGAACTTCAATACCAGTGACAACGTTAGAACATTCTTCTTGTTGGTTACAAGAGTTAGTTTATTCTTAGAAGCACTTAAAGTTTCAAATGAGTGTAATAATTCAATTTAGGAAAATTTAGATGAAGCGGCTCTTTCAGACATCATTGTAAAGTACAAAATATGCAATAAATATGCATGTCGATGAGTATGATTTACACAATCTAAATGCTTTTAAGAGGTTGGCAATATCTAATACTAATGAATGAATCACCTCTTCCCAAATAGTATTTACAAAGCCAGATCGATAAGTCCACTTTTTGAATTTCCCGCCTGCCAACTGAAACAGCAACACTGCACATATCAATATGCGGTGTTGTTTGATTACTATATCTATACACCAAAAAATTGCTAACAATAATTTATTCAAACTGCTTAAGTTATTTAAACAACTTTTTTTTATTAATATTAAATATATTGATTAAATCTGAATAACTATATGTAAAAAAAAACTCGTGTGAAGAACAGCAAGGGCACGGAGGTAAACGTATAAATAGTATGGGAGCTCAACAAGATTTGAAATTTTTATAAAAAGATTCATTAATATCTTATATGAAAGAATAATCTAAATCCCTTCAATTTCAAACACATATATAAACATTTTTCTTCAAAACAATTAGAAAACACAATTAAGATTTTTACTTCACCAAAGAGTTTGTGATAACCTTTTCAGAATGTAAATAAATGATTCTGTGAATGTAAAACGATCGGTTAAACTTACATTCTGGTCCACATTTCTTACAAGCATATTTTAATCATTCTCCAAAGCAACCATGGCATCTTAAATTCAAGTAGTCACAAAAATCTATTTCTAATTTATTTTCATAAGATTAATCTTTTTCTTAAAAGCGTCTTGTAAGATTTTTCAGTTTGTGGTTTTGTTGTAAGTGAATATAGATATATTTTCGAGATCAAATCTTACTTTCTTCTTTTTTGGAGGGCTAACGTTTTCATTCAGTGCTCTGACTAACACTGGATATTGACGGTATTGCGGAATTATACTGATACATCTTAACTAGACATGATTTTTTCCTTGGAGGTTTATCGTTATTTTCCTAAATAAAAATATTTTCAAGACCAAGAAAATAATTTTGATGAAAAAGTTTATGAAAATATATAAGCTAGGCAACATCGCTATGTATCTGTATTCGTTTGCGATAAAATGGCTGCCTTTGTTCACTAAAAACTGAGAAAGCATTTTGAATAGATTTGTTGGAGTGAAATATTTTTGAGTGTTTAGATATTGTTCAAGTGACGTATTAGTCTTAGTTTTAATTTTTAGAAAAGCTTTTTATATTTCCCTATTCCAGTCATATGGTTAAATTAGTTACTTACAAAACTCTACAGAATAGGATACTCAAAAATTGTATATTCTTTTTCTGTTCAAGGTCAAATACCTTTAACTTGATAGTTAATCTGTAGTTTTGTCGTTTTTCAGTTTTATGGAAAAAATAGATTAGATAGTTACATATTTTTATCGTATTCCTACGTCACATCGTTGTGAAGAAGTGATTCACGAGTAAAAATGCAAATAAAATTTGAAAACTTTATTTTTTTGGCCAGCTTATATAATACCAACAAAATACTTCATCAAATTAAAAACAAACAATATTATCACCTTTGCATAAAAATGTACCAACTCAATACTCAACGAAAAGTATATCAATCAGTTGTTCTACAGTTTAGAGACTAGGTACCTAATCATTATAATTACCTAATTATAAAATAATCTTTCTGGCTTTCTGAGGGGCAAATTTATCAATACTTTTAGAAGCAATTAAAGTTTCAGGTGAGTAAAATAATTAAATTTCTAAAAATTTGGATGAAGCGGATCTTTCAGACTGATGTAAACTACAAAATCAGCAATAAGTATGCATTAACAACATTTTTCCAACAGACAATAAATACCTTTCAGATGTTAAGTCTAAACACTGCTAAGAAGTACCCGGTTTAATATCCCCAAATTTAACATAACTTTTTGCCGGAAAGGAAATAAGTTTGCGTTACTCCACTGATACTCCCCTATGGAATGAAAAAAAAATAAGAACTAATATGTCACTCGAAAAATATCTAAACACTCAAACAAAGGCAGCCATTTTATCGCAAACGAATACAGATACATAAGATGTCTCGGTATAATTCCTCAATACCGCTAATATCCAGTGGAGTCAGAGCACTACATGAAAACTTTAGTCCTCCAATTCTATATCCACTTACAACTAAACCACAAACTGAAAAATCTCACAAGATGCTTTCAAGAAAAAGATTAATCCGATTTAAATCCGTCAGACCTACAGCATCCAGTCAAAATTATCCTCAAACTGATAAAAATAGAGAAAGATCATGGCGACTTGATACCGCAATTTTACCGACATCGATATTCTTCCACGAAGAATATCAATCCCGTTTGACGCGGCAATGCCGTCATCATCTTATGAAAATAAATTAGAAATGGTTTTTTGTGACTGCTTGAATTTAAGATGTCATGGTTGCTTTGGAGAATGCTTAAAATGTGCTTCTAAGAAATGTGGACCAGAATCTAAGTTTAATCGACCGTTTTACATTAACAGAATCATTCATTTACATTCTGAAAAGGTTATCACAAACCTTTTCATGAAGTAAAAATCTTAATTGTGTTTTTTAATTGTTATGAAGAAAAATGTTTACATATGTGTTTGACATTGAAGCTATGTAGACTATTCTTTCATATAAGACGTACATGAATTTTTTTATAAAAATAAATAAAGTTAATTCAGTTTTAATCAATATATTCAATGTTTATAAAAAAAGTTGTTTAAATAACTTAAGCAGTTTGAATAAATTATTGTTAGCAATTTTTTGGTATATAGATATAGTAATAAAACAACACTGCATATTGACATGTGCAGTGTTGCCGTTTCAGTTGGCAGGCGGGAAATTCAAAAATTGATGGACATATCGATCTGGCTTTGTAATTACTATTTGGGAAGAGATGATTCATTAATTAATATTAGATATTGTCAACCTCTTAAAAGCATTTAGATTCTGTAGATCATACTCATCAATATGCATATTTATTGCATATTCTGTATTTTACATCAGTCTGAAAGATCCGCTCCATGTATATTTTCCTAAATTGAATTATTATACTCATCTGAAACTTTTAGTGCTTCCAAGAGTGAGGACTCTCTTATAACCAATAAGAAAAATGTTCTAATAATGTCACTGATATTGAGGTTCCAATAAAAAATAAAAACAGGAAATAAACATGAATACTGATGAATTATCCGAAGCAAGGGTTACTTCATTTTGCAAGGACAAGGAAAAACTAATTTACTAAAAAAATGCCTTGAATTTATTCATGAAAGTGGGGACAGATTTTTAAAATTTAAATTCTTTAAAAACATTTTTCAACCATCCCATCACCAAAGAAAAGCTTTTTATATTTCTCGATCCTATCGTATGGTTCAATTAGTTATTAATGTTGCTCGATTTCGAGATAATGAAGGAGTTGAGCGGAAACAAAAATTAAAACAATACATATTTTCTACGAAAAGGATTTTAGGGATCTCAAATATTTGAGTTTATCTACTCGAAAGTAGCTTTTTCATAACTACGATGTTTTATATAAAAACACATGATTTGTTAGTATTTATTTAAGTGATACCAAAATTTAAATTGTCCACAGTAATCAGTACAAGATGAGTAATTATTGAACTTACCACTGAATTTGGAAGTTGTTCTAATTCAATCTGAGTAATGATAGATATGTAATCAAATTACATATTTTGTTCAATGCCTTTAGTGAGTTTACTAATTCAATCAACTGACGATCTTAAATGAAATTATACTCGGTAATAATTTTTTGGTTTGTACAAAACACATAGAGACTAACGGAGAACGTCGAAACAGGCGTCAGGCAGTCGAATAGTGAGTGTGGTAATAGTAGTACATGTCTTGGATTTCTCAATGTGAATATTCTTCTTATCTTCATAGTATCTTTTAAGGACTTCTAGTTTTGTGATATGTTCATTCAACAAATTTTCGGCAGCTGTCTGTATGTCCTCAGTGTCGATTCATTGTACAATCAACCAATCAACATGTAAAGTACGAATCAACTAAGAAAATGCCACAGGCGTCATCAACTAGTTATCGTCTGCCTCACTTTAAAATATTCCCTCTCTGTCGCTTCAGACTGATATACCAGTGGCGTAGGTTCTTATTTCTTATTTACAAAAAAATATATTTTAAAGATTTAAACATATATTACAGTAGGATATTACTTAGTTATTACTATCTTATAGAAATAGCAACTGTTTATTGCATAGAGGTTTGGTGTGCATGGTATATTTATAATAAACGCAGTGTTTGCACGTGTTGAGTGTAATATTTTATGTATGTCGTTAATTAAAAAAAAAAAAACATTCGCTATCAGAACATCCTAGTTAATCCTCTAATAAGCTATCAGTATCCTCGCTGTTTTTGTCTTCACTTTCTTCCGATGAACCCGTGTTTACTGTAAATATTAAGTGATCTAGAGTGTGGTCTAAGGTGTCCTCTTTTTGTATAAGGTCATTCTCATATTTTTTAACATGTTGGCAAATATTATACCACTCTTGTTCCGATACCTCCTCAAATTTTTGCCTAGCGAGTGCCGTTGTATTGTGCGCAACTACCCAATTTTTTACTAACGCCCAGATTTTTTCGATCGGGTTTAGTTCTGGATGATAAGGAGGTAAACGTAGTACACGGTGCCCATGTTGTTGTAACAGTTCGTCTAGTTTGTACTTTATGGGGAAACGAAATTCATTTTCTTGAAAAATGCGGTATAGTTCCGGTTTTGTTAGTTTGGGGTCTGCTGGTAATCCATTTTTTGTTAGCCTGTTACGTTGTCTATATCGAGGACGGACCTTTCAGGCAGATTCGGCAACAATTGCTTTTGAACCCATTTCATAAAATTTTGATTATTCATGTCTTTATGGTAATCACCAATTTATGTACCTGCAAAAACAAACAAGTATATAGTATATAGTAAGTATATTATAATTCTATTGGTATATGATAAGTAGGAGGTAAATGCTATGGTTAATCGCAATTTGAATGCAATTGTACAAAAAAATATTTTTTCTATTCTGGCTAAGCCTGGTCGACACTGGAATCTGAATTTAGATATTGACATTAATATTCATAATTTTCTGTATACGATATGCCGAAATATCGATATTTTAGCCATCACTAATTCTATTTTAAAAAATACAAGTATTCAAACTTACCTGATTTAAATATAAATTATCAGTTTTTTACGAATCCTTTTTCTCCACCAGCATGTATTATAATCAGCCGTTGGCCTTTAGAAATTGGCTTCTTCATTCCTTTTAGAGTCTCATCGTACCAGCCTCTGTCTTTAACATGGCTGCTGTGTATGTAAGTTTCATCAGTATAACATATATTACGGCCTCTGGCGAGATACGATCCAGCTTTCTTTTTTTAGTGTTACGTATTTTTTTCGGCGATTGAAAAGATGTGCTTGGTCCTCTCCAATCAACTTATTGAACTTCTTTTGATATCTTCTGGAAAGTAGACCTTGACACCCCAGTAGCAGCTAGTACTCTTTCCCTGAAATATCACAAAATGTTAATATTCTAATTTAAAATATGACACTCAATAAGTAGGTGCCTATATAAAAATGTGTAAATTCTGCATTTCTTCAACCTACTTCTCTAATTAAATCTCGCTACATACCTGTAATTTTTTAAAGGAATAGTAACTCCTTCATCTGCCTCTTTTTTCATGAAATTAATAATATTTTGATTATGATTTATCGCGTATAATAAGACCTGTTTAACCATTTAATGTATATATTTAAATTATGTTGAGTGCGCTACTGAACTTGGCACATGCGCCTACCTAGAGTAACCGGGCTTGCGCAGAAGAAGACAGACATCAATCATCAAGGAGCCACGAGGCCAACAGCGTTTTTTGTTCAGGCACACAAAGCATTTGTACAATAAAGTGAAAATCGAAACAAATCGTTTTATTGTACTTCTCACATTGTATACAGTCCACTTTAAAACATTTTCAATCAAGATATCCAACCATTTTGGTCTCTTCGAGCGAATTTAGTGTAAAAGTAGCGGCAACAGTTCACGCTGATTCAACAATTCAAGACAGTACTTACAACAATCAGACAATCACAGGCTGAAAAGTGTAGTGCAAATCATTTATTCTTCCAATCCGTAAGTTTGTTCCATTTTATCATCTGCATGCATAGGGATTTCAAATCATTAAAATCGATATTATTTCATTCTGAATCTCTATAAGTATTTTACTGCAAACTAGTTCATTTCATTTAGTCGGTTCTCACAAAACATCACAATGTTAGCAGGAGAAAATGAAGTAAATGTGTCAAAAGTAGATCAATCGAAATCGGACAAAACCGATATTTTGCTAGAGTTAAAAGAGCAACGCGATGTAGTTATCGAAAAGCTGAATAGGTTTATAAATTTCATTAAATGAGCCAACGAATCCGATTTATTAGAATTAGAATCACGTCTAGACCACGTATCGAGTATTTTCAACCATTTCGAACAAGTTCAGTCACGAATAGAATCGCTAGAAAAGTGTACAACTAATTCAGAATATCGTGAAACATTCGAAAACAGCTTCTTCAAAGCACAAGCCGGCGCTAAAAATAAAATTGTAGAGTTTCACAGCAACATACAAGCCAGAATAACAGCTAGTCATAATGTAGCTAGACAAAATAATTTGTTCAACAATAGTGTTACTGTAAATTCAAAAATTACACTGCCACCAATTGACTTACCTATCTTTGATGGCGATCAAAAAAAATGGGTATTTTTCATTCAAAGATTTCAGGCATTAGTTGACCAGAATCAGCAGTTATTCTGCTATAGAAAAGTTGTATTATTTACAGGGCCGACTTAAGGGTGAGGCAGAAAAATTAATTCAGCAACTTGAGTTGACAGATGAGAATTATTTAGTAGCTTTACGTATATTGCGAGAACGATTTGAAAACAAAAAAATTATTATAGACAAACATGTAGAAGAATTATTTAACATGCCAGTAATTACTAAGGAATCAGCTCATTTTTTAAGAAATTTAACTGACACATTCAAACAACTAATTACTTCACTCAAAGCTCTAGGTGAACCAACTGATTCGTGGGATCGCCTATTAATTCAACTATTAAAAATTAAACTAGACGCACGTACTAGGGAACGTTGGCATGAACATTTACATTTACAAAATAAAAGGGAACCTCCACCATTGTCAGAATTTCTCGACTTTTTAGTAAATCGTTGTGAATATTTAGAAAGCAAAGAAAAAACTGATAATCAGCAAACCATGTTAAAATCTAACTATTATAATCACACGCACAAAAATGCAAATAACAGTATAATTCTAAATATCCCTCACGAGGTGAAGGTCAAACAATCACATGTGCCGTCACGCAGGCGCAATGCGCTTATTGCAAAGATCAAGATCATTACATTTATTCATGTAAAAAATTCCTTAAGTTACCAAGTTCAACGCGACAAAACGAGTTAATTAAACTAAAATTATGCTTTAATTGTCTCAGAGGTGATCATAGGTCAGATTCTTGCACTCGTGGAACCTGCAAGGTTTGTCAAAAGAAACAAAACACACTAATTCATCGAGACTACATTCAAACACAAAATCACAGCAATCCTTCATTAGCCACAAACACACATTTGGCAATTGAAAATAAACAAAACACAGACGCACCTCAAGAAACTATCCAACTCTCATCAATCACACATCATCTAAATAATAAAAAACAAAATGTTCTTCCCCAGGTAGCAAGGTCACGTGAAAATGACGTCGGAATCTGGTCATGAGATGACTAGTAATGACCAGTTCAATGACGTGAAAATGACCTCCTAATGTCTTGGACCAATGACGTCATTTATATCACATGATTTACACGTCACATAAGACGTGATTTTTAATTGTTGTATGACGTGATTATGGCGTCTACTACTACGTCAATTTGTCCCAGTTTAAAAAATGTTTAATAGGCTTCAATTTGTTTTAATAAAGAAAAAGACTTTACATGTACATAGGAAGGGAGCACACCTATAAAAATAAACCAAAATATTATTTTGATAAAATTTATTTATCAATAGCATGAAAAACATGATGTACTTGCAAAAGAAACTTAAAATTCCAGTTTTCATAACACAAATTAACAATGTATTGTAATATCTGTTCAAATTAGAAATACTGAATAGTATATGGTTTATTTATTATGAAAGTAATATTTTAAAATGTCAAAACGTCCTGTGAAACAAATGACTGCTCTATTTGCATGAAAAATTGGAAAAAAGAACCTAAAATTGGCTATGAATAATAGGCATCGCCATTAGAGAACCCCTTAATTCAAGAACAATACATTTGGCAGTTATTTTCCCAACAGGCCATATTTTGAGATCTGTGAGATTTTCAACTATGAAAATATTTAAATTGCTGGAAGGATATGGATATGTATATAAGTCTGAATAGCCAAGAAACTCTTTGCCAATAAGATATATTTGACTGTCAGCAGATTTTACTATATTATGAATTTCAACTATTTTATTCCCAATTAAAACATAACTATCCGCCTTAGAATGATTAAATGCTGATAATGTTATGCCTGGTAATCTCAATTTATGAAACTGTTGATTCCATTTCAAATTTTCGTCAAAAATAAGTGGTCCCAATGTATGTTTACTTTCCAATTTATACGTAATATTAGATACTGGCTGTGAAATTAAAAAATCCTTTTCAACAAGTCGTCGATGAACTTGTTGTAGGGGATTGGTTGGAGATTTTATTAATGATTTTATCTCTCCCAAATAATTTTCAAACGGAAAAGTCGAAAAATTGTCCAATTTGCCTAATAAATCTACATCATCACAAAGATGTGACATTAAGTGTACATTATAAACCATGAACTCCAAACCATACAAAGATTTTGAATGTTTGATAAATACATTTATGATATTTCTCACAAAAGGGATTTTAAATTTTTCAATATGGCTCTGTGATAACAATATTGAAACAGAAAAATGAAGAGCAAGAAAGTTTTCATATATAGCTAAATCCACAATATCTTTAAGAACCGAAGGACCTAAGTACACTAAAAACATTCTATATTCAGTAGCTTTCCAATAATTTAGTTCATTAAGCGAACGGGGTTTTCGATTGAATTCTACTGGTATCATATTTTTAAGGTTGAGCAATCGTTCTGAAATCATTTTAACTCTCTGATGTTGTAATCTAACCTTCAAGGATCCTGCAATCCAAGTATTCAGTAACTTTCTAACTACTCCTAAGCAAATGTTGTGCATGTAGTCAATCGGAAAACTACTAATTAGATCAATTGGTAATTCATGAAAACTAGTCTGCGAGATATGATGCTCATCATCCAATTGTAAGCGAAAAGATTCATTCGTGCGTTTCTGACCATTTAAACCATTGAAAACTAACTTGTGTTTATAATATTCTCCGTGAATTGTGCATCTATCACAAGAGGAATATACTGAGTGGAATTTAGTGCCTTTTAGATAGGCCCTTGCAGGTGCATCACAAACAAAACTATGTACCTCTAATGTGAAGTGTTTGTTACAAATAACAAAACCATTTTGCAATAAATCTTTCAATTCTACTATGAATGGATGAAGAAATGTATTTAAAGGATGTGGTTTATTTTTTCCACAAAAGATGGAAATTGCAAAAAGTCTACTACCAGAAATATTTTTTATTAATCCCAAAATAGGCCAAAACTGCATTTTTGAACTTTTGAAGAGTGGAATGCCATCAACATTAAAACTAATTTGAATTTTGTCTACACAAGTATCATTTGAAATAAGCTTAGAAAGAGCACTCCTCAATCCAAAATAACAGAACTGACCAGATTCTATATCAACAATTGGTGTAAATTTTGGGGTTGATAACAAGGTACGACTGTCTAAAGGAAGTTCAGGGTGGTAAGGATGAAGCAAATGAAGTAGGTGTGTCAAAGCAGAAAGTGAAATTTTATGTTTTATAGCCCATTCAGCCAAATCATTAGCAATAGAAGTTTCTGTGCATAATGAATCATTGTTATCAGAACTGATTGATTTATCAACTTTAACAGATGTACTAGTACTAGTACTACTAGTGTTGCTGCTAATAGTATCATTGAAGAAAAAGCAGTCATTTGTTTCATCAACATTTTCTGCACCCCGTCCAGGGTTAACAGAGGTTCTTGACTTATATTGAAATTCTTGTTTGGTCGCTTGTAAAGCCCTTCTACACTTTTGTCTTGAACCAACCAATTCTTTCAACTTACGTTTTGACATTTTTAAAAATAAAAATATATGCTAATAATTCATAAAAAGTAGTTGATAATACAATCAAACCAGAGCACCAGCATTTCTTTTTTGCTCACGTTGTTTGGCATGTTTTAGCCATATTTTGATAGCATTTTCCACATCTGCTTGAGAGGTCAAGGGAGTTTTGATTTGTATGGCACCTGTAACGAAATAAATGAGTGGTTATTTAATGAGAATTATCCCTGTCGCAGAAATAAAAAAATAGTATTATTCTATTATGCTTTATGAAGGACGAATTTAGGCAGTACCACACAAAAACAACGAATAGTACTTACGAATGATGACAGATTTCACTAAAGTGTTGGAAAATGGCACTTTATTGTTTCTCTGCCCAGCAAAATTTACAATTTGGCCAAACCGTTGGTCAAGAGTAGTCTCATGATTCTATTAACATAAGCTGTGGTGCCATTTACTCCAATTGAGGAAAGGTAGGATGCCTAAAGCAAAAAATAAAACTACTATAATAGACCTCCATAATAAAACTATCACAAAATTCTATTTTAGAGTAAGTACAATAAATATTTAGATTACAATTACACTTAAATCAATGGGAGAGTTCTAATTCTTAATTCACTTTTAATGAAATTCTATGTAAAAAGTACTTACCAAATCATTAAATTTTTCTTCGGATTTCAAATATTGTTCCAAATTTTCAAACCTCCTTTGATCGTCTATTGGAAACTGCACGGGTATGTCATTGGGTAGACTAGCAACTACTGAACTTCGAGAGTTTTTTAAAAGAGTCTTTACTTCCTTGACCTCTTCTCTCAACTTTTTCAATTCCAGAAAAATTTTCTCTAAATCTATTATATATATATATATAAAAAAATTATTCACAGTATTAAACAAATAAAAGAACCTACTTTTTGGATGAATTCTATCTGTATTCTCTTCAGACTGTATATTGGAAGTTGTTTGAATTGATTGCGAATGTGATCCCCCAGGTGTTTGAGAAAGCAATTCTGTACTTTGTCTAGTGGAAGTTGGTGGAGATATTTGTGAATTTGGTTTCACAATCGGCCTAGAAGCTGACTTACCTAAAACAAAAGAAGAATTCTAATTTTTTATTATTTATTTTCAGTGTCAGATTGTACGCTTAGTATCTACGCTAACTGCGTAGAGCCCAGTTTGATCTCATACCTATTAATATCTATAAAAATATTTCATCCTCTTAAAAAATTATTTGTAAATAAAAAAATAAGTTAGACATTATTTCGATTAAAGCTATTTTAAATAGAAACATATTTATAGAAAAGTGTACTTACCAGAGCCACTCACAGAAATATATTTTTGGAAAGATGGAGGCCTTATCAGATTTGATACTGTTTCTCCTTCACTTTCACTGTCACTCAAAATCCTTCTACTAACGAATTTTCTCCTAGTTCGCTCTCCCTCACAATCTGAAGTAAGGTTGTCCGAATTATATTCGCATTTCTTCAGTTTTTTTTGTGCCTTGTTGAGATCATCTGAAAAATAAAAAACAAATATGTATAACAAATACCCAGAACCACACCACAACTCTTTAAAATTCTTTTGAAAATATAAACTTAATGAAACAAAACTAAATTACGCACCACATTCAAAAAATATTCTTTTTACTCCAGACAACTTCCAATTATGTTCATTTGGTTCTTCACATAGTGTGAGAGCCCTATTGAAAGCAGCACTCGTTCTGTATGGTGGCCACAAAACATTCTGCTTCAAAGGGGTGAACCAGGAAGAATGAACCAAACCTATTAAACCATTTTCGGAAAATTCTACACCCACAAATGCCATTGTTACTATAAAACTACAAAATAAAGGTCAAAACTCATACCACTGCTAAATACCAAGTTAATAAAAATGCATAAAATCTACTTCTATTTGAGACAAACAAGGTAAATCATAGCATTACAAATATAGCCATTTAAGTCAATGTATGAAGTTAAGACATATGGTTTATTGAGTTTCTTCATCTATTTGAGCGCTAAAATTTTGGAGGCAATTTATTCAATCAATACCTCCAATTGGCTATTTCCCAATCATAAATGTTTCGCTTGAAACATGAAAATTATAACTGAATAAAATTAAGAATTGAGAAATTGAATTATTATTTTCGACCATACATGCCATAACCTTTAACCAGATATATTCAAATCAAAAAATATAAATAACTATAATAATTATTATACTTACCACAATGGAACAACAGAAAAACTAAAAACACTAATAGCAGCACCGCAGATCATCTAACTATTATTAAATAAAATATATATTCATAATAAAATATATAATCATAATAACCAAGCCGGTTTATGATTAATATAAAATGGTCGTTCGTTGTGGATGGCGGGTTGTCATCATCATGTTGGCTAGCGGCGCAAGCGCATACGCGTTACCTTAGTAGATCCCGCAATTATAAATTTTTATAGGAAGTTTCTTAAAAAAAATTATTTATAGATATTAGATAATATTATAGGTTTTGTTTAAATACCATATAAAAAGATCTCAATTTTTTTGGACTTAATAAATAAAAAAATGCTGGAATTTTCAGTGTCATGGTTGTTTATTATCGAAAATAGCCTCACAAAATAATTACATTAGTCACAAAATAAAACAAATGAAATATATCTGATTTTTTCAGATGAGTTATCACTAGATAGTCTCGTCATTATGACGTGACAAGATGTCGTGTTATACACCTCAATTATTTGACGTTATTATCACGTCGATTTTTGGTGGTCTCAGTGTTTTCGACCAGTGATCACCAAATGTTGACGTCATTATGACGTGCCCTTGCTAGCTGGGTCTTAGCACAGCGGCTGTATTCCTCAAAGACAAATCAGGCAATTTAATCAAAGCACGTGCATTGTTAGACTCGGGTTCTCAATCAAATCTAATAACCTCTGACCTTGCGCGAAAATTAAATATCGGTACTACCAAAATAAACTTACAAGTGATCGGTGTTAATCAGGTTACTACTAATATCACAGAGCAATTAAATATTGATATAATTTCAAGAGAAAACAATTCTTTTCAACAAAATGCTACATTTTTAGTTATAAACCAAATAGCGGGTAATATTCCAAACTTCAAAATCGATTGTCAACATTTAAATATACCGAAACGAAACACATTACTCTTGCGGATCCTGAATTCGATAAATCCGCCAAACTGGATATTCTCTTAGGCGCAGGTGTCTTTTGGGATATTTTAGCGGATGGGCAATTTAAGCTCGGCGACGGTAAACCGATACTTCAGAAAACATTATTTGGATGGGTCATATCGGGACCCATATATCAAAATTATTCAATTCAAAATAACAGTAGTAATACCATATCATGTAATTTAATCACAACTACGCTTGAAAACGCAATTGAGAAATTTTGGAAAATCGAGGAATACCAAGACGATAACAAAACCAAACGGACGATTGAAGAAAAACAATGCGAAGAACATTTCCTAAAAACAATTCAGCGGACCGAAACTGGCAGATTTCGTGCGACGTTGCCAGTTCGCGAAGGTGTAGGCGATTTGGGGAATTCGAAGATGAATGCGATTAAAAGGTTTCACAAATTAGAAAGTGAACTGATCAATTATACAGTCATACGTCAACAATATTCGGAGTTCATGAGGGAATATGAAAAACTCGGGCACATGACCAAGGTGCCGACGTGGGCAACGGAAGTGGATGGAAAGGGAGTTTTTTACCTACCACATCATGGTGTCGTGAAGGATAGTGCAACCACTAAACTACGAGTGGTGTTCGATGCATCCGCCAAAACAGGAAACGGTATTTCGTTGAATGATACGCTAATGGTGGGTCCTACAATACAGGAAGATCTTTTTGCTATCATCATTCGTTTTAGACAACACAATGTAGCAATGGTAGCGGACATAGAGAAGATGTACCGGCAGGTGGAAATTGTAGAAGAGCAACGTGATTTACAGCGAATTATGTGGCGTTCGGATCCAAACCTGCCTCTAGAAGTCTACACATTAAACACCGTAACATACGGCACAGCTCCAGCTTCATTCATTGCTATACGATGCTTGCACCAACTCGCTTTAGAAAACAGTAAAAAGTACCCAGTAACATCACAAGTAATAACTCGCGATTTTTATGTTGATGACCTCATCACTTGTACAGACACCATTGAAAATGCACAAATTTTGAGGCAAAACATCACCAACATTTTAGAAAGTGGATCCTTTCCTCTTCGGAAGTGGAAAACTAACAAACCAAACATTTTCAACGATATTAACAACATTTCAGATCTACCAGATCATTATCTATCAACCGATGACCAATCAAAAACTTTAGGGATGGTCTGGAACTCTCAATCAGACACGCTACATTTCAGCACAGATTCAATACAAATTGAAAATAACAATTTCACAAAACGCGAAATACTCTCCATAATTGCTCAGTTATTCGATCCATTGGGCTTGGTCGGTCCAGTAATTGTTAAAGCCAAAGTTATCATGCAAAAACTTTGGCAGCACAAAGTAGATTGGGATCAAATTGCTCCTTCACCAATAATTTCAGAGTTTATTCATTTACAAAAGGAATTACCTATTTTGGCTACAATTAAAATTCCTTGACAAATAACAGTTCCCAAAGCCAATATTATTGAAATTCACACTTTCAGCGATGCATCTACTATCGCGTATGGTGCGTGTTCATACCTACGAACTGTAGATAACTCCGGACAATGCTCTGTACGTTTAATTTGTGCTAAATCAAGAGTAGCACCTTTAAAGGTTGTCACGTTGCCACGCTTGGAGCTAAACGCAGCTTTATTAGCAACGAATCTGACAGCTAAGCTCATGGAGGCTTTTACTTGTCGTATATCTAACATTTTTTATTATACTGATTCAACCATCGTTTTATCGTGGTTAAATACGGAACCCGCACTTTTAAAAACATTTGTAGCAAACCGCGTAGCGGACATACAAGGAAAATCCAAAATCGAAAATTGGCAACATGTAAAATCCGAACATAACGCGGCTGACATCATCTCGAGAGGATCACTACCCAGTCAGCTGCTCGAATGCGACATGTGGTGGAACGGGCCATTCTTTCTAAGCAATCCTAATCAACCGGTCACGAATAATAATTTTTTACCACTCAATGAATTACCAGAGGTAAAAAATTCCGCGTTAACACAAAATGTAATTATAGCTGATAGTACGATATTCGAGAGATATTCTAATTTCGACAAATTAAACAGAGTCATAGCGTGGATTTTACGATTTAAAGGTAACACATTACGTGCAAAACATGATAGAATATACGGTACAAAACTCACAGTGCACGAATTAAAACTGGCAAAACAAAGTATTATAAGGGCAACGCAATCAGTGCATTTTGCGGAAGAAATAAAATGTTTAATTAAAAATAAACCGCTAAACGCTCATTCAAAATTGTTAACTTTAAACCCATTTTTAGATAGCGATCATTTATTGCGGGTAGGGGGAGAATTGTCAATTCAAACTTTTCATTTGACAAAAAATTCCCTTACGTCATACCTCGTAATGGTCACGTCACGCGCCTTCTAATCGAAAGAGAGCATACATTATTATTACACGCTGGTGCTCAAGCAACTTTGGCCTCTTTCAGAAACAACTTTTGGCCATTGCGGGGTAAACGAATTGTCAAAAAGATTTTACATCAATGTATAACTTGCTTTCGAGTAAAGCCTCGCTCTTACAATGAAAAAATGGGAAACTTACCTAGCGTACGCTTCGCACAAGCTAGACCGTTTTTAAGCAGTGGCATCGATTACGCGGGGCCATTTTCGGTCAAGGAAGTTAAGCACAGAAATAGAAAATTTATAAAGGCATATTTGTGTATTTTTATTTGCATGACTACCAAGGCTGTGCATTTAGAGGTAGCAACTGATTTAACTGCAAATTCGTTTCTAAACGTCCTCAAAAGATTTGTTTCACGGCGCGGTCTATGCAGTGATATATATTCTGACAATGGGGGATGTTTCGTTGGAGCAAACAATGATTTGCGATCGTTCCTAAAAACATTAGAACAATACAATTCATTTTCTACATTTTGTGACACACAAGGAATTCGGTGGCATTTTAACCCTGCGAACATCCCGCATATGGGTGGTTTGTGGGAATCGGCTGTGAAATCGGCCAAATATCATCTAAAAAGAGTGATAGGTCTAAACTGCTTGTCTTTGGAAGATTTTACCACCCTATGCATTCAGGTGGAGGCCACTCTTAATTCTAGACCTCTCATCCCATTAACCGATGATCCCAACGACGTTTGTCCTTTAACTCCCAGTCACTTTTTAATTGGCGACGTGTTGAAGGCCATACCTCAATCAAACGTTCAGCAAATACCAGTTAACAGGCTATCAACGTATCATGCACTGCAGCAAATGTATCATCATTATTGGCGACGTTGGTCTTCCGAATACGTCTCAACTTTGCAGCAACGTGTAAAGTGGAAAACTGCAAGTAAAGAACTTCTCAATATAGGAGCTCTCGCCTTATTGAAGGATAAGAATTCGCCGCCATTGTATTGGGCTTTAGCTCGCATTGTTAAGCTGCATCCAGGCAGCGATGGCATCACTAGAGTAGTTACCCTCCGTGCGAAGAATGGAATCCCGAGGAGGGCGGTGTCAGAAATTTGCGTCCTACCCATAGACGTTTAAAAAGTGTTTCTTAGTGATTGACATTTATTTTGACATTTTACTTTTAAGTTGTTTGAAAACACATATAAATTTCATAATTTTTTATATTATTTGTCGTTTGAAAGTCGAGCCTTTCAAGGAGGCCGGTATGTTTAACCATTTAATGTATATATTTAAATTATGTGTGCGCTACTGAACTTGGCACATGCGCCTACCTAGAGTAACCGGGCTTGCGCAGAAGAAGAAAGACATCAATCATCAAGGAGCCACGAGGCCAACAGCGTTTTTTGTTCAGGCACACAAAGCATTTGTACAATAAAGTGAAAATCGAAACAAATCGTTTTATTGTGCTTCTCACATTGTATACAGTCCACTTTAAAACATTTTCAATCAAGATATCCAACCAAGACCTTGCTTTCCAACTTTTTTTGCGGACATTATTAAAACGATTTTGTCCCTAATGTTCAAAAACAGCGCTATCTGTAGAATAAACTATGGCACAGACTAAAAAATAACACCGAACACAATAAATCACACTATCTACTGAACAACGAATAATACTAAATGCTGAATGTCCGATGTTCGTTCGGTTATGCATCTGACCATAAGCGCAAATTATTTATAATATTACCGTACTTTCCTTCCTAAGTAAAGGCTTGGCAATATCGAAGAGAGGCTCGGGATGGTAATAGATCCATGTATGGAGTGTAGAGAAGGAGTAACATCTCTTATGGACGGTACGTTTAAAATATGGTCTGAATTCTGTAGGGATAATACGTGGCGCTGATTGTACTATGAGATTGAGATCTGAAGTTAAACACTTACTATATCTGAAACTAGCTTCAGATTCTATAAACTAACGAAAACAGAATATTATGTAGGTGGTGAAAAGAATTAAACAACGTTTAAAAATATTAAATAAATAGTAAAAAAATCATGGTGAAAACTTGTTGTATTTCTGGATGTATAAGTGGTTCTTTAAAAGATTGTGGTATTCGTTCATCTCAAAATATAAAACAAGCAAGTCTCTTTGGAATACCAAAGGTAAGTCATGTTTGAATCTCTTAGAAAGCAAAATTCATTCAAAATTGATATTTTTATATGACTATAACTATTATATTAGTTGCTAATGAAGTTCAATATTTTATTTTTATGAACCGAAATATTTTTTTTATTATTCTATTATTTTTATTGATCTAATTATATCGCTATAATTATTATATTAGTTACGGATAAAATTCAATATTTTATTTTAATCAACCAAAATGTTTTTTTTATACTATTTCATTATTGTTACATGATTCTACTTTTTTTTCATATTAGAATATATGTATTATCTAAACCAAATAAATAGCTAAATAATAAAGTTAATTTAACGAGATTCTGTTTTTCAAGCGAATACCCTCTATAATCAGCGCCACCTATTTTCCCATCAAAAATCAGCTCACATTTTTTAACCCAGAGATGTTCCTCCTTCTCTACACTCCATAGATCCATGGTTACGCGACGACTTACCTTCGAATTCTGATTTGGACCATGCGGCATTCGTGCAGCGTTGCGTCTATTTAGCACTTGCATTTCTATATGAAAAATACCGAACAATCGTAAAAAAACGCCAGTGTCACATAAATGGAATGGGCCTAAGAGAGAAGGAAATTATTGCGGACTTTGTCAGTTATGACGCGTCTGGCCTTTTCTTAGCTGATTTGTACTTTATACAATAAGTTTTTACATATATTTATTGTATTTAAATATTTGCCTCTATTATTCGATTCACTTCCCCATTTTGTTTTCTATTAGCATCTTGATTAGCCATTCGAAGTATTATCTGATGTGGAGTTGTCAGTATTGGTATTACCATTCGTTTTCTTAATGCTTCTTTTACACTTGTCAATTTGTCACTGTGCAATCCAATCAAACGAAGACTACGAAGAAGAAGAGGAGAAGCAAGAAGTAGAAGAAGAGAAGGAGGACGAAGTATAAGAAGAATAGCAGAAAAATACTTTTGAGTGGCGGTGTCGTGATTTTTAAAAAAATTTTCTATCGGAATTCAAATTTCCGTTCTAATTTTTGTAAAAATTTGTTAATTTTCTCAATAAAGTTTGTTGAAAAAATCCTATTTTTTAAATTTAAATAAATTTCAATAATAAATCATTTTTATGCCCCTTTCCGTCAATTTGATGCCCAATTCCATTTGGCACAAAAATTTCAAAAATATGACTTAATTTATTATTCAACTATCAAGCCGATAATTTTTCTTATGTCTCAAGTCTATCAATTTCAATAAATTCCAATAAAACAACTTGAAAATAGCAATTTTTTTTCGCGTAATTTCGATGCATAAATCAAAGATTCTCAACATTTTTTTAGAATATTGTTGTGTATCGTAAAAAGTATAGAAAAGAAAAACAGCAGTGAGCGAAGAATTACTTAAACTAAACAAATTTGATTCTTGTATTTTCTAAAATTAATATTCATCATAATAGAAGAGTGATAGTAAATTGACCAAATTTTGACTGGGAAAATGTGAAAACCAACCTGGAAAAATCGGGAGCAGACGAGTACTTGATTTTCAATTTCTACTGAACACCTATTTCAAGAAAAGTTGTGGATGTAACGGATAAAAGTATGAACAACTGTTGACTCGTTTTTCCTGAATTCTCTGTATCTGAGTTAAGAAGCTATGTGCATATCTATGTACTCTGCTTGGAATTGAAGGTAAAGTTATTCCAAGTTTCTCAGACAGAACTAAGACACCGAATGAGAACTCTTACGACAGAATAGAGTGCAGGAAAGCACATTCATTACTTCCTCTACCTTCCGTTGAACTATCAAGAGCTTCTAGAAGAGCGGGGAATGCAGGAAGTTGTTTCATTAAGGTCAACACTGCTTCGAGCATTTCTATACACCTTGTTTTACACAGTGTCTTTGAAAACTAAATTTACCTGGCTCAATTCAATCGGAGATATGGAAAGTTGCTGTATACTGCAAGAAGTTACATCTTGGAAATTCCGGTTTGGACTTTCTTAATTATTCCACTCATTTTCATCTGCCATTATTGTGAAAAACTCTAGACTTTTTTCGATTCGATTTACTTCAGCGCGAATTCTGAAGCTAGATTTACTATAAAATTTCCTTGGACGAAACAACTCCCAGTTGCATCTATAATTTCATGTTCTATATGATACGTTTTGGACACAACATGAAACCATCATTTAATAATTGGAATAAGCTTAATTGAGGTACAATCTGCGAAACGGTTTTTGTTGGCAAAAATCTTGAAGAAGCCTATGGATATTTAGCGTCAGTGTGTGAAGTAACTTTTCTTAATTTCATAACTTTCCCATTTTCTGAATAATTCTCGTATTCAATGGCAAACAGAAACATTATCTAAATAGTTTTAGTTTGAAAATAACTAGGTATAAGACATCAATCAATCCAAAATATAAGTCGAATTCACTTTATTTACAATCCAAATTACAAATATAATGATATGAATATTCACTATCTATGGAAATTTAAATACCCGGATCTGATCGACGGTTATTGAACAAAGTCATAGAACATTCTAATCCCGGAGCTTTTGGCGAACATTATCTAATCAAAGTGTATTTCGAACTAGAGTTTCCATAAATAATCCAATTGTTTTATCCTAATTTCACAAAATCTGGTTACAATTGTGAGGAATCAGCGATCAATGTCCAATTTAGCGGAGAATCAATTGAACTACTCATATTATTGATTGTTATACTAATAGATGGAGTATTGTCAATATTCTCAGTAGTTCTAGAATCACTAATTTCATTTATTATTTATTCTGCTACTTTTTAATTTTTTTCTGTATCCTTATATTCTGCTTGATTGCGATTGGTTTTTTCTATCAGATCACCAGATGCAACATTTTCCTACAGACAAATTTAAAAATTACTATATTTAAAATTGGTATTTTCATCTTACCTCTTCATTCGCAAATTTATCCTCAAAACCACTTGATGAAGGACTGGCTTTTCCACTACATTCAATTTGTGATTGCTCTTCTAATATACTTTCCGTTGTTAAATTGATCATTAGAGCTGTACGCAATAGCAGAACATTGTAAAATAAAGTGTTACGACAAACCTGCTAATTTAAAGAAGACTACACTGTTCATATTCCTTTTATTATTCCAAGTCCAGATGATAATTTTGTTTTTTCTTTTGCTGTAAAAACGACATATTTGTCTTCTGAGTAGAAAGGTAGAGGATTAAGTTTTAATAAACGAAAGACAAAGAGTTATTTTCTTCTATTTTTTTTTCAAAATGTATATATTTTGCATAGAATAAATCTTTTAATTTAATCATGACAACGTTAAGTTCTGTAGATAGAATTGGTCACAACATTACGCAGGCAAAACTCAAAGTTATAAAAGTTTTACATTTGTTTTTCTTATGACGGCGAACCGAGGAGATGGCCGAACCAGAATTTGTTGCGATTATCGAAAATTAAACAAAAATATAATACGCGATAGATTTCCACTTCCCCTTATTGAAGATGTCCTAGACAGCTTACAGAGAGCAAGGATATTCAGCACCCTTGATTTGAAAAATGGATTTTTTCATGTACCTGTTGAAGCAAGAGCACAAAATATACTTCTTTTGTAACGCCGATTGGTCAGTACGAGTTTATGAAATGTCCATTTGGAAGTAGTAGTCAAGTAGTTTTCCAACGATTCATCGCTCATGTCTTCAGGGAGTTGACTGCAGGAATGTACGTTATATACTACATGTTATCATCTTGAGTGCGAACGAAGAAGAGGGGATAGAGACAGCTGCAGAATATGGACTAGAAATGAAAAAGAAAAAGTGTCAACTGTTGAAAACCGAGGTAAAATTTTTAGGATACATAGTAAGTGACAAACAAGTCCCAATCATAACTACACACCTATGCAAATATACATAGTTATTGAGCATTCTTTTAGCAGCGATCTAGTGACGATTCGAAGCTTCACCGGATATACTACATGAGTAGAAAGACGACCCCTGCAGAGATGAAGTATACAAGCTATGAGCTCGAAATACTCGCCATTATTAAAAGTGTGAAGAAATTCCGAATCTACTTGCTAGGAACGAAATTTAAAATAGTTACAGACTGTAATGCATTCATAAAAACCATGGAGAAAAGGGACCTTACAACAGGAATTGCACGATGGGCCCTAGAAGAATTTCAGTATGAAATTGAGTATAGACGATGTAGGCAGATGACGATAAAAAGGATTTTGACTACCGAAGAGTATGAAGATTTTTATTTAGAGCATGATATATTGTAAAAATACGATAATGGATTAAAATTACTTGTCATTCCAAAGAACATGCAGACTTAAAAAATAATAATAAAAGTCCACGAGATAGGAAATTTTTGAAAGAAAAAAACACAAGGAGTAGTAAACAAGGAATTTTACATACCAAGACTAAAAGACAAAATAGAAACGATTAAAAATAACTGTATACCTTGTATATTATGGAATAAAAAGGAAGGAAAGAAAGAATGAATGCTTCATCCTATACAAAAACTAGAAGGTCCGCTAGAGACGTATTACGTCGACCAAATAGGACCAATGAAGTGAACAAAAAAATTATCAGCACATTTTTGTGATAGTTGATGACTTTTTCAAATTTGTGTGGCTTTATCCAACAAAATCAACCACGACGAAAGAAGTGACATGTTGTCTTGAAAAATAGCGTAAAATATATCACTTCGTCCTGTACGAAAGAAAGAAGGAATGCTTCATCCTAAAATCAACAAAATCAACGACGACGAAAGAAGTGATATGTTGTGAGCGTAAAATATTTGGAAACCCGTCAATGATAATATCTGACAGAGGATCCGCGTTCCGTTCTGAAGAATTCGAATTATATTGCCGAGAAGAAAATATTAAACATGCGTCAACAACTTGTGGAGTCCCACGAGGTAATGGACAAGCGGAAAGGGCAAATAGGACCCTTATACCAATCTTAACAAATCACAGTTTTGAAGAGCCAGGAAAGTGGTACAAATACGTTGACAAAGTACAGACTGCCTCTAATTCGACCTATCAGCGAAGCATAACTACCACACCCTTTGAAGTATATACATCTGATCCAAAATTAAAGAGAAAATTTTTAGATCCACACGAAATTGTTAAGGTTAAAGAAAATGATAGATATGACGTTGTTAAAATCGGAGATCACGAGGGACCCAATCGAACGACAACATGCGCTGAATATATAAATCCATGGGTCAGCTATGAAAGAGACGATTCCGAGGCGGATTCTGAGCAGAATGGCCCAATGTAGGATCGAGATTATTGCTCTACTCCATCCTACGGCGAGGCGCAAATTCTGTAATAACAGTGTTTTCTTTCTAACCGGCGTTTTAAGCAGAAAAGAACCCTAGACAACCAAGAAAATCATTTAGTTATTTATTGCGTTATGCAGTTCTGTGGTGATACGAGGATGTATTGAAAAATTCTTAGCCTACTATAAAACCAAACAAAATTTCAATGACAAAATATTTTATTACGCAACAAGACCTCCACACCTTTTATTACCTCATCGTTGGGAGAAAATTTACGACCTATTGAACTTTTTTTCAGTTGAGTGATCAGTAATGTCGGATAGTAATCTCCAGTTATTGTTCTACCCTTATTAAAAAAATCAATCATGATTACTCCATGGCAATCCCAAAAAACTGGAGCAAGAACTTTTCTAGCACAATTTTGAACACGAAACTCCTTAGGTCTGGGAAAACCAGAGTGTCGCCATTGTTGCTTTGTTGTCATAAACTGTATCGATATTTTCGAGGACTGACACAGGGCTGGCCTTCCCGATCGGTCATCATCTTCAATGGAAAATTTACCTCGTAAATCTGCTCACCTCTTAACGCTTCTAAATACAGGTACTTGATGATGGCTCGATACTCCAATTTTTCGATTTTCACATTTTCGGTGGACATATTTTTTCTTTCAATTTATTGCGTAACTCTGGTTTACGTTTTTGACGTAAAACTTAACACTGACACTTTTAATAAGTTATTGTTCGGTATGCTATGGTAACGCAATATTTTGTTTATGCATGGAACTGGTCTAGGCTACCAACTTATAAATACATCGTCGTATAGTTCAAATCGGGGAAGACAATAACCCCCCCACTTTGGGATTCTCAAATATTTGAGGTTACCTACTCCAAAATAACGTTTTCATCACTTTAGGGTTATGTAACACACAATACCAATTTGTTGGGGTTTATCTAAGAGATACAAAAATTTTAAATTGTTCACAATATCCAGTACAAAATGAGTAATTACTGAACTTACCACTGAATTTGAAAATTGTTCTAAATCAGTCTGAATTATTATAGCTAGTATTTCCTACAAGAAATAATCCATTGATGATTTGCAGTTATTACAAATACCAAAAACAGTTGAATCACCTCTTCCTGTAGTTTTTTGTATCTTTCGACCAAATGGATCAAATTCCATATTTTTTTCAATGCCTTTAGTGAGTTACTAATTCAATTAACTAACCATTTGAAATCAAATTATACGCGGTAATATCTTTTGTTTTGTACAAAACACATAGAAACTAGAGAACATCGAAACAGGCGTCATACAGTGTAATAGTGAGTGTGCGTGGTAGTAGTAGTAAATGCAGCACACAAATTGTTCTCACGTATTTTATGAAATAATCATCACTTTTCCCCTTTTGTTCACTATCATCATCTTTATTAGCCATTCGAAGTATTATCTGATCTGGAATTGTCAGTATTAATATTGTCATTCGTTTTCTTAATGCGTACTTCTCAATTTGTCACTATGCAATCCAATCAACCGTTTATTCCATAATTATATACAGTGAAACTTGGTTAAGTGAGACATCAAGGGGCCTGCACTGTCGTTTCACTTATAGAGGTATTCCACTTACCCAGTGTCTCAGATATACAGGTATAAATAAATATCTGTCTCATTTACATAGGGTTCCATTAATAGAGGTGAGAATACAGGTTCTTTCAGTTATACAGGTTAAATTATTAAATAAAATAAAAGAACGTGTTATGTGTGTAAATGAGTTTTAACACCTTTGAAACATCGCGGAGATTTGGATTTTCCGATTAATAGGATAGGCAACTTTTCAGTTCCTGACATGTTAGCAACTAGAAGTATTGTAATGCGCTCTTTACCGAGTTTTCCGCCATGACAAGACTCACCTTTTAAGGTAAAAGTTTTATCGGTTAGACACTTGTAAAATAAACCCGTTTCGTCTGCGTTCAAAATATCATCAGCAGAATAATTGCGTAATAGAAGTGGTTTTCTTAAACCCTTCCATCCAACCATTGCTGCTACAAAAATTATGAATATCGAGCCTTCGCGCGAAATCTTGTGCCTTTTCTTTAATCATCGGTCCACTTACCGGAACGTTTTTGTTACGAAGTTGCTTGACCCATATTAGCAAACACTGTTCAAGTTCAGGATATTCTCATAAACGTACACGTTTTAGTTTTCCTTGTCCTTCAGAACATTGTGATTCAATTTTATGTTTACTCTGAACTATTCTACAAAGAGTAGATTTTGGCACATTAAATTCGGCACAAACTTCTTCGCGTGTCTTCCCACTTTCATAAACGGATATTAACTTCAGTTTTTCACGTAATGATAACGATTGTAGCTTTCGTTTTGGCATTTTTCAAATAAACATCTGTATGATAGTAAAGCGAAACTAAAACTGAAGGTAATTGAAGCTCAAAATTTGTACTTACGTACTTGAAATTATGTGTGGAATTTGTGGGTAGAATAAGAATGAGTAAACAAACAATGTTATCTCAGTTACAGAGGTTTATGCATATAAAATTTACTCGCTATCTCAGTTATAGAGGTAACTATGATGATAAATCGAAAGAACAAATCCCAGATATAGAGGCTTACCTCGTCCCACTAACAGAGGTAATTCAGTGCCAAAGTGTTAGGACCTCAGCATGAGTTCCAGTTATGGAGGTTTCTCACTTATCCAGGTCCCACTTAACCGAGTTTCACTGTATATTCAGATTTGAGATCATAATTGAAGGTATCTAAGGCTCCATTTTCCGATTCTTTTTCATACTTATACAATTCGAAATTATGTATGATTGTACCATTCAAGTCCAGAAAGAAATCATGCTCATTTACGTTTCAAACGATAAGCATTTTTACTTCTTGTCAACATCATTTTCCTCATCATGGCTCTTCACATTATAATTGTTACATAAGATAGCATTAGATGGCTAGTGTATGGTCTCCTATCAACTACACATGACCACTAGGTGGCAGCAGAACGGACGTCAAGTAGAAACGTCAGTGGTACTCCTGCGCTTATCAGAGATATTGTAAAACATATATAATTCCTTAATAAAATAGTATTCAATAAGTTCTGACTATAATTTAACAAGTTATAAAACATGTAACATGGTGTCAGGTGAAATCACGCCAAGAAGATAAAAGGTGGAAATAAGACTATACTGAAATAAGACACAAATTAATAACAGTAGCTAGAGGTTAATAAACTCTGCCACACACTGATAGAAGCTTGCCGAGACCGAGTAGAAACGCGAAGATTTCACGTAGAGCAGTAATTTAATATTATAAAAAGAAAATGTCAACATTTAAACCACCAAAAGCTTTAGTGTTTGATCAAAATACAAGTCAAAACTTTACAAAATTCATAAATAGTTTCAAAATATACATGAAAGCATCTGGCTATGACAGTAAAGATGATTAAATGAAGATCGCTATATTTTTGAATATTGCTGGTGAAGATGCTCAAGAGGTATTTCAAACCTTTAAATTTGATAATGTTGGAGATGAAGAAAAATATGATAAGGTCATAGAAAAGTTTGAAAGTCACTGCATGCCCTTTAAAAATGAGACATTTGATAGATTCAAGTTTAACACGCGCTGTCAGCAAGAAGGGGGAGACTTTGATAACTTTCTTACGGCAATAAAAAAGTTAGCAAAGCCATGCAAGTTCGCAACATTGCATGATTCTCTGGTAAGAGATAGAATAGTAGCTGGTATATTAGATGCAGAGGTACAAGAAAGGCTCTTCAGAGTGAAAAATTTGACTCTGTCAGGCAGAAAACATATGTAGATCCTCAGAAGCAAGTTCATAATATAAGAGGGAATGCAACACAAGTGGATGCAGTCAAGAAGCATTATCAATCTTATAGCAGTAGCAGTGCATACGGGTGCTTCAAATGCAAGACAAAACATGGTCCCAGAAACTGTCCTGCCTTCGGGAAGACCTGTTCAGTATGTAAAAAGCCAAATCATTTCGCAGTGGGCTGCTATAATAGGCAGCAATTTAAAGGTAAGGAAAAGATTAGAAGTAAGAAGAAAACGCATGAGGTTGAGAAGAGTGGGTCAGAGAATAGCAGTAACGAGGGAGAATCAGACACACCATATTTAGATTCAGTGACACTTGACCAGGTGAAGTTTAAGAATAAGAATAAAGATATTTGGACTGAGAATGTATTAATAGATAACGAGTACATTACTTTTAAGATAGATACGGGTGCGAATTGTAACTGTTTGCCCATAAAGTTTGTTAGGAAGATAGGAGCAGAGAATAAAATAGTAAAAAATAGACTATCGTTGAACACATATGGTAATAATAAAATAAAAGCTAAGGGGTATGTAATATTAGATTGTATGGTAAAAAGAAAATTTTCTAAAATTAAATTTATTGTTGTTGATTGTGACAGTATGCCTATCTTGGGATTAAACACCTGTTTCAAGCTTGAATTAATAAAACAAGTTAGTGAAGTTAATAATAAAAATAATTTTTTAACAAAAAATTCTGAGGTTTTTGAGGGTACTGGAAAAGTACCTTATAAATATAAGATAGTACTAAAACAAAATGCAGTTCCATATTCTAGTAACTGCAGAAGGGTGCCAGAAACATTAAAACCAAAATTAAAGAAGGCACTAGATGATCTTGAAAACAGGGATATAATTTCCAAGATAGAACAACCAACAGAATGGGTCAATAATATTGTGATTATACAAAAACCAACAGGAGCATTAAGGATATGCCTAGAGCCTTTCTTGTATCTCTGCATCTAATATACCAGCTACTATTCTATCTCTTACCAGAGAATCATGCAATGTTGCGAACTTGCATGGCTTTGCTAACTTTTTTATTGCCGTAAGAAAGTTATCAAAGTCTTCCCCTTCTTGCTGACAGCGCGTGTTAAACTTGAATCTATCAAATGTCTCATTTTTAAAGGGCATGCAGTGATTTTCAAACTTTTCTATGACCTTATCATATTTTTCTTCATCTCCAACATTATCAAATACAGGAAAAAGATTTACCAGAAGAAGTTTATATTTGTGGATCTCATTTCAAAGCAGACAATTTTCAATGGAAGAAAATCCTGAAAAAATATTTTTGAAAAAGAATGTGTAATTGATAAAAGAATTAGCTTATTTACAAAGAATATTGTTTTCCGGCAAAAAGTTATGTTAAATTTGGGGATATTAAACCGGGTACTTCTTAGCAGTGTTTAGACTTAACATCTGAAAGGTATTTATTGTCTGTTGGAAAAATGTTGTTAATGCATACTTATTGCTGATTTTGTAGTTTACATCAGTCTGAAAGATCCGCTTCATCCAAATTTTTAGAAATTTAATTATTTCACTCACCTGAAACTTTAAGTGCTTCTAAAAGTATTGATAAATTTGCCACTCAGAAAGCCAGAAAGATTATTTTATAATTAGGTAATTATAATGATTAGGTACCTAGTCTCTAAACTGTAGAACAACTGATTGATATACTTTTCGTTGAGTATTGAGTTGGTACATTTTTATGCAAAGGTGATAATATTGTTTGTTTTTAATTTGATGAAGTATTTTGTTGGTATTATATAAGCTGGCCAAAAAAATGAAGTTTTCAAATTTTATTTGCATTTTTACTCATGAATCACTTCTTCACAACGATGTGACGTAGGAATACGATAAAAATATGTAACTATCTAATCTATTTTTTCCATAAAACTGAAAAACGACAAAACTACAGATTAACTATCAAGTTAAAGGTATTTGACCTTGAACAGAAAAAGAATATACAATTTTTGAGTATCCTATTCTGTAGTTTTGTAAGTAACTAATTTAACCATATGACTGGAATAGGGAAATATAAAAAGCTTTTCTAAAAATTAAAACTAAGACTAATACGTCACTTGAACAATATCTAAACACTCAAAAATATTTCACTCCAACAAATCTATTCAAAATGCTTTCTCAGTTTTTAGTGAACAAAGGCAGCCATTTTATCGCAAACGAATACAGATACATAGCGATGTTGCCTAGCTTATATATTTTCATAAACTTTTTCATCAAAATTATTTTCTTGGTCTTGAAAATATTTTTATTTAGGAAAATAACGATAAACCTTCAAGGAAAAAATCATGTCTAGTTAAGATGTATCAGTATAATTCCGCAATACCGTCAATATCCAGTGTCAGTCAGAGCACTGAATGAAAACGTTAGCCCTCCAAAAAAGAAGAAAGTAAGATTTGATCTCGAAAATATATCTATACCTACTTAAAATTTGGGTTGCAAACTTAACTTTCATAGCTATTATGGTTGAGAGAGAATGAAAAAAAAAAATCTATCTGCTCAGTAACCATCACAAAAAGCCGTTACATTGTTTTCACCTTTGTATTGATAAATTTCGCAAATCATGCAACTTGGAATTTCGTCGAAATGGTCCAATTAGAACTCTGGTTAGCAAAAAGATATCGAAACAAATTATATATCGTTAAAAAATCTTCACTCTAGCGATGTTTACAAAAAAAAACAAAAGCTTCCTATCACCTTTACTTTTTTTTAAACGCATAAATTGTTAGAACAATATGAATATTTAAGATACATTACATACTGTGAAAGTTATGAAGTTATAACTTCTTGCATAAGTTGAAATAAGAAGAGACATGGAAATCAGGAAAATGGAAGAAAATATCTTGTTTAACAATTCAGAAATTTTCAAAGTAAAATTTGATTGGATGTCAGTAATTTACAAAAATTTTTTGTCATAATAGTATAGCAAGTCAGCAATGTAAAAAATGAGATCGGGAGTTTTTATGACAGCTATATATGTTATTAAGGAATCAATCCGATGAGATTTAAACACGAAAAAAAAAAGGATTATGATGCAATGAAGTGATAAACTCCACTTTAGTCATGAAAATTATGAATTTTGATCTTCTGCATTAGAAGATAATCTATAAAAAATACATCGAGGGAAAAAGAAGACATGTACTAACAAAATTAAAAGGAGTAACAGAAAGAGGCATATTCAAAATTATACTTATCTACAATTATTCTATATATCTCATAACAGTAAAGGGTGACATAGAGTTGAAAAGCTAAGAAAAAATGTGTGAAAACATTTAGAAATACATATAATTAATATCAAATAGATACCTTCCATACGACAGCTGTAAGCCTACATTTTGATGTTTAGGACTTTTTTTGAAAAGAATACTGTACCCTTTTCGTTCTCTCAACGTTTTTGCTTCTATTAGAATGATTTGATAACAATATACTTTCAACTGGTTGTTGAGGAGCTAAAAAAATAAAACATAAGTGTGTGGGTATGTGTCAGTAGAAACGGCATTACCTCACCCAATTCAAACAAACATGTTTCTTGAATATTCAACAACTTTTAAATACCTTTGACATGGAGTACAATAAACCATTAAGTTGCATTAAAATGTATTTGCTAAGCTAAATTTACACTCACCATGTCATATGCATGCAGGACTTTTCAAGAAAATTCTTCATTAATCATTCAGTTTCATTGGCAGATATAGTGTTGAATTTGTACAAAGTGATTAAAGTGATGAAATGGTAAGTGACTTGAAAGTTCTTATTTAAAAACTGGTAAGACAATAATTGGAAATAATTATGGAAACATGATATTGCTAAAGTTATTTTTTTCAGACTAGTATGAGATTTTCAAGGAAAGTCACCTAAAATACTTAAGAAACTATATGATTTTATATCAAATATTGTTGAGCAACTACCAATTATTTTGATAAAGAGTAAATTTATTGGAAAAATGTTAATATTTAGAGAAATATCAATTCATTGGCAACATTTTTCATCAATTCGTTGTAAACTACAAGTTACTTATTCTTCACAATTGGGGTAGAGTTTCTTTAAAGAATTTAACCAAACAAAAATTACTCAATATATTATTTTCTTACCTCAGAAATATGAATAAAACAAATAAGATGGGTCAGAACAATACGAGGATCTTTTCTATCACATATTTATTGTGCAGAAATACCACAGTTCACTTGAATGATCTTTATCTTGCAATTCCATAAGGTAGGTACTGCAAAGCTACTAAAGGTCCTCATGTGAATCCATCCAAACGCTTCTATTAAATCAATCATTATATATAGGTAAATATTTAAAAAAAAAGTGTTGTCGGGGATTGTTTTATCAAATTTCCAAAAATTTTACCTAAATGATAAAATCACTGCAAAAATCTTCAAAACGGGTGGATGCGGTTCTCTAGTTGCTACTTCAATAAACTAATTCTTTTTTTGTAACTGGACTTTAAAAGACATTACAATACAAACTTCCAGGCCCAGTTCAGATCAAGCTACCATTGAGGAATTGGTGAATATGTTAGAGTATGTACAATTCTTTTTTATTAGAGGCCATTTTGGTAAATAAGAAATCACGCTCCTTTACCTAAAAATAAATTATTAGTAAACTACTTCCAATATTGGTGTAACGCTTATACTTGTTATTAAAAAAGATATTCAAATACTTGCCAACATCTTAAAAGCATTTAGCTTGTTTAAATCATATTCATCAACTTAAAACATTGTGGTGTGTATGTGAGCGTTTTCAAATACACAAGTACGTAAAGGTATATTAAGTTCAAAACTCTGACATCAATAAGATGATGATTATGATGACAAAATCAGATGAAAGAATACGACATGCAATATCAAATTACTTAGTTAAAGGTGTAGAAAATGTGAGAAATAATTGTACATACCTACTATAAGAATCAAAATTTTAAAAATATACATTTTCAATCAAAATTTACATCATTACTTAAACTGTATTCACCTAATCTTCACGTATAAAACTTAAACATAAATAAGTTTTCCGACTAGATACCAATTCCGTTCCTATCATTATAATGAATTACGAAGTTTTTTTGTTTGAAACTTTGGTTTACTTTGACCTTGGACGAATAAAAAAGATGAACCCAGCTGACATGTTTGAATATAATTGAAGCCAACTTACAGTAAACCTCAATGTTGTCAAATTTTACAATTTATTTATTAGCTGGATGCATGTTACGTTTCAAAAATATTTATTCATACATCGTAATATTATTAAAAATCAATAAGAATCTGGCTCTAGTTCTCACTAAATTTGGTTAATTGACAATAATCCCCACAATTGATCTAAAAAAAGAAGAAGAAAATAATTTTTGCGAGAATGTTTATAAAAAAATATAAGCTAGGCAACATTGCTATGTAACTGTATTCGTTTATGCTTTTGTTTTATCTAGAATAGAATGTGTGAATGAAATAATATCAAATACTAGTTTTATTTGAACACAAATTTACTATAGAAATGTGCCAACAAAACTTCGAATCAGCAAATACTTCGAAACATAAAACACACTGAAGTAGCAATTTGTGTGCTGCTTTTACTACTTCTGCTACCACCACACTCACTATTATATGTCTGACGCCGGTTTCGATGTTCACCTCTAGTTTCTATGTGATTTGTACAAAACAAACAAACAAACAAAATATTACTGCGTATAATTTGATATAAGATGGTTATTTGATTGAATTAGTAACTCACTAATGGTATTGAACAAAATATGTAATTTGATCCGTTTGGTCGAAAGATACAAAAAACTACAGGAAGAGGTGATTTATAAGATATCAACTGTTTTTGGTATTTGTAATAACTGCAAATTATCAAAAGAGTATTTCTTAAAGGAAAGACTATCATTACTTTGACTGAAATAGAACAACTTTCAAATTCAGTGGTAAGTTCAATAATTACTCATCTTGTACTGGATACTGTGAACAATTTGAAATTATTATTATTATAATTATTTTCTAGTTTATGGTCTTTGAAAAATAGCAATTGAATGCTCTCAAATTTTTTCGATAATAATATAATGGGATTCGTATAGAACAGCTTTTGTTACTTGCCATTTTTCTTGATTAAAAAGTTTCTTATAATGAAAAGTCACATTATTAACAGAAGTTAATTTGAAATTAGAATTTTCTCTATATAGAAAGATTGTTTTCGAGTTGGTATAATAGTGTTCGTTTCTATAATTGATCTTCACTCAGATTTTTTTACTTAACACACTTTATCTGTCTTGATTAAACTTTCCAATGAATATGTAACCAACTCCTAATTTTGATGTGAGGACAAAAATAATTATTGAAAAATGTGAAGTTATTTTGGTTTTCTAGAAAATTCCAGTGTAACAGATTTTGTATAGAAATTTTAAAAGTTTTCAGGTCGGTCTGGTGAAAACATCCAAAGCGACCAACATGGATTTTGAAATATAGTTATAGAATTGTTGATGCCATTGAATTTGAAGAAAATTTGTCAGGTTTTCATTTACAAACGCTTTTGAAAATTTTTTAAGTTTTATACATCATAGAAATGCATAACTCAATAAATAACTTGATATTAATGAAGATGCAAGAGCCAGGAAGTGTATAGAAAAAGTGAGAAAATTTGTTGATTTAAGTCCAAATTCAGAATCAAATAACAATACTGAAGCGAATGTAGTGGAAAAGCCAGTCCTTCATCAAGTAGATTTGAGGATGAAAATACCAATTTTAAATATAGTAATTTCTAAATTTGTCTGTAGGAAAATGTTGCATCTGGTGATCTGATAGAAAAAACCAATCGCAATCAAGCAGAATCAAAAAATGGAGATATAAAGTTTTGGATAGGCTTAGAAGAGGAATAATATACTTTTGAGGACACACAGTTACTGAAATTATAAAATGATATGAATAGTTCAATTAGTTCAATTGCTTCTCCATCAAATTGGACATGAACGCTGATTCTTCACAATTACAACCAGATTTTGTGAAATTAGAATAAAACAATTGGATGATCTATGGAAAATAGAGTTCGAAATAAACTTTGATCAGATCCCGGAATTTAAATTTCCCAAGATAGTGAATATTCATATCATTATATTTGTAATTTGGATTGTAAATAAAGTGAATTTAACTTATATTGTTTAGTGATTGATGTCTTGTACCTTGTTATTTTCAAACTAAAACTATTTAGATGATGTTTCTGTTTGCCAATGAACACGAAAATTGTTCAGAAAATGGGAAAGTTTTGAAATTATAAAAAAGAAAAAAAAGATCGTTTTAGTTCCATAAAAGGTTATTAGTTTTTCAACTAGAAATATTCAGGCAATTTAAAAGAAATTTGCTTCAGTCTCAACAACTAAGCCCCGTAATGGTTCGTATTTCTATATCAAAATGAATCATTCATTGAGATCTCTCTGTGGTAAAGCATTGTCGGTCGAATATAGAAACACCCTGTATTTACTAAGTTATATATAGATTATGTAAATTCCAAAGATAATAATCTTGATGTATTTACTCAACCTCTAGACAGAACTAAATTTGTTTATTTCAAAGAAGTTCTGCGTATATTTTAGGATTTAGCTTTACTTCGTTTGTTCTATATGTATGTTTTAATACAATTTCAATGTTGTTCTTTTTTATACTGTTTACTCCTTTATTGTATAAGCAGCTTGAAATTTTTGTCACTATCGTCTTGGGCTCCCCTATGGTGGTTAGGTTAGGTTTTTGTGCCAAATGGAATTGGGCATCAAATTGACGGAAAGGAGCATAAAAATGATTGGTTCGGCGGATAACGCGTTAATCATGGAGTTACTCATATTTATGACGTTTTAATAAAAATATAATTGAATTTTTTTCAGAAATTTAAGGAAAAGGCATGAAACTGTTGAAATTAGGCATAAAAAATGATTTGCATAAAATTAATTAAAAAAAAATGGTTTTTCAACAAACTTTATTGAGAAAATTAACAAATTTTTATCAAAAATTAGAACGAGAATTTTTCCTTGAAATCACGACACCATCACTCAAAAGTATATTTCTGGTATTCTCCTCATATTTCGTCCACCTTCTCTTCTTCATCCTCCTCTACTTCTTGCTCCTCTTCTTCTTCTTCTTCGTAGTCTCCCGCCGAAGATTCCGTCTCATCACCCAACTTCGCACGTTTCTTCTGTTTACCGCCTCCATCCTCACTCGCGTATCTCTGTCGCTTCGTCTTTCTGGAAGATTTCGCATATCTATATATGAAGCTGTACATTTTCAGTCTGTCGAGCAGCTCCATTTCGACGGCTTCTTTAGCCTGTTTGACGGCTACGTCCATCCTGAATTTGAGTTTATTGAATTTATCGTTCAGCACAAGGTTATCGTCGATATTTTTCAAGAACGGTTTCAAATTTTCGGCCTTTACCCAAGATCTAGTCACCGCGTCGGAATCGAAAAATGTCACGTGGTAGTGCGTCTGAAAATAATCGTTAACCGTCAATACACAGTGTGACTAATTCCATAGATTGAATACCTTGTGTCATTTCAAGAATTTTATCGAAATATATTACGAAAAAATAATCGATTAACCACCCTGTATATGACCATCAGAATTTAAAAACTTAATATAAAAAATAATAAAACCTGTATATGAGTTTACAAATTTCCCACTCTCTACTCTCAATTGATAAAAAAAATCGCACTCTATTTAAGGTAACTTGAAATTTATTTCGATTTTCACTCCAAATGAAATATTGGAATAAGTAAAAAAATCACCCTGTATATAAGGTAACTTAATAATTTCGATATTAAATAAAATCATCCTGTACGTTTCATGAACTAAAAAAATGGTACTACACTAACCTAATGAAAGTGACCAAGAGAAATATTAGACTTACCGGTTCTAAGGAATCTTTCAAGCAAAAATAATTTTCGATATCAGGATCATCTTCCACCATAGCCGGCCACCATGGATAACCTTCGATTTTCGCCCAGACGATGCTACCCGCGTTATATTTATTAAATATCATCAGCTCCTTTTCTTTATCGTCTATCGATTCTTCTTTGATTTCGCATCTATTATACCTCCCATCTGGATTCATCCAACAATACCATTTGTCAGATAGATCCAGGGGATCTTTCACGTCGGGTAGGTATCTATACTTGTCGCAAGAGTCGCAATACACGTAGAGACCGACGTTTCTAAATTCTTGAAGTGATCTCATTTTCTCGTAGAAGCTCTCGTTCGAAAAGTTCATATGTTCCTCCTCTTTCACATCTTTTCTGTTTAGAACTTCCTTGGAATTGGCGTCGCTATAGTTCATTGGTGGTGGTGAATCGAACTTATCTGCAGGAGTCACGATAATCTTCTTACCGTTAGCATCTTTTTCCTCCCTTGGAGCTTGGAACGATACCGTTGAGTTTTGGTCTTGATAAGTTTGTTTTTTCTTCTCCTTAACCAACTTCAACCAGTTATTGAACTTTGTCACTACCAAATTTTTGTAATACAAATTGACTTCTTTACTCAAAGATGACGGCATTTTAAAACTGCTATAGTTTTAATATACAAATAACACTTATTAACCGTCTTACTTTCATTCACCTAAAAAAATATTTCTGACAATTGTTGACTTTTGAAATTCAAACACTTTCAAATGTTTATCTCGTTAACTAATCGAAATCATCAATTGATGATATCTTTACGTATCGGAAATAAAAAAAAGAAAAAAACGATTTTTCGCCTTGTACATCACGAAACAAAACCGCTATAGTTACGATGATTTAACTATCTGAAACAAATAAAATGAAAATATGTAGACATATATGTAATACCAACTGTCCATATAGGAGTCTTACCTATATGAGTATTAATAGTATTAGCATTGTATAAAGAATATTCTTTAGGCAATAATACGTTAGGCAACGTATTATAGCCAAAATAATATTTTACAACGTTGCCTACAATATTTTTTGTATCGAAACGGAAAACGGCAACATACTAGTACGTTGTGAAGTTGACTTCTTGTGTGATTAGACAGTTTAGGTTATTGCGTATCTGTCATTATATTAAGTTATAACAATAAAAAGGATATTTTTATTCTAATAATACCAAAAACAACAAGTTATGGGTCCGAGACTTTTCACTGTATAAATAAATAATTAGGATTTCGAATCTAAAAACGAAAATTCATTAGAACAAAAAACTTTTCTGGAAACTGTAAAATAAGTGGAATAACTTTAAAAGCATATAGAATTATGGACTTGGTTATAAACCGCATAGGTACCAAGTAGTATTCATGATTATGAATTATAAAACATACATTTGTCAACATATATTATGAGCTGTACTGGCAATCAAGTGACACGGAAATATTTGAAAAATTGTCTAAGCTGTATGAAGGACATACAGAACAATTAAAAGGTAAGTTCACTCAAAAATTTTTCAGCTATACCTATAAGAGAAATGATAATCAATATATCTGTATTCATAAGCGATAATAATAACCACAATGAGAGGCGATGAGTACACATTTAAAAAACTAGAAGATCAAAGCATGATGAAATCTGCAAAACGTGACATAAGCATAAAAGTTATTAGAAACATACATTTTGATGAATGCTTTCTTCAGAATGTTATAATATTTTCACTGGAACACAAAAGTTGAGTGTCAGACTGGATAATAGAATACATAAAAATGGTTGAAATTAAATTTGATACAAAAGTTCATTAAGTAAATATGAAAAAATGAGGTACTATTCTTGATTATACTCCAGCAAACTTTCCATAACTTAATGGAAAAGTGATTGAGGGTAAACCAAGGACACTAAATAATCCAAGTGTATTTGGCTCAGATGCTTATGCCAAACATTTAGAAAAAAACCTCAAAATTTGACAATAAAAAGAAAAAACTTCAGGTGATAGGATACTCGAATGGATATCGGCTCTGGAATAAAAATGAAATACATGATAATTCCTCAAGAAGCTTGAACAATCTTGACAGTACTTTAACTCTTGATAAACATTGTACTTCACAATGAAGCAGGAATGCTTTGTGCTCACTTCCCATTTCATCACACAGAATAGCAAAAAGTCGGGATTGCTTGGGCCGTGACTTAATGAAAGTTACAACCCTCAGTTCATAGCACGAGCACCATCAGTTGTCCGTTTTATTTCGTTATCTGTAATTAAATCATCGAGATATTTAAAAATTTTTTCTGCTGTTGGTTTTGACTATAAAGACTTGCAAAAAAGCAGTTCTTCTTTTATGCTTTAATTGGGTTCGAAACCTAACAAAGGCTAATAGATTAGCTTAGCAAGAAACTTCAGTACTTTCATCAAGTTGATGTAAAAAGTTTGTTTTAAAAATTCCTTTTCAGTGAATGAAACTTCAGATTCTACTCTACAGAATGAGCTGTTCTATTTTTAGCTATCAATACGAATAGGCGATATGATGCAATTGTAGCTTGTCTATTTTGCTCACCAGAAATTGATGTTTTCATTACTGAGTGTGACTTTAAGAATAAGTTCGAGTAAGAGGTGAGAATGCTTATCATTTGAACTGAACTTGAATGTTACAATCATACATAATTTCGAATTGTATAGGTATGAAGAAATTGAAAATGGAACTGAAGATACCTACAATATTAAACTCAAACCTGAATGTATGCAATTATGGAATGAACGTTTGATTGGATTGCACAGTGACAAATTGACAAATGTAAAAGAAGCATTAAGAAAACGAATGGCAATACCAATACTGACAACTCCACATCAGATAATACTTTGAATGGCTAATGAAGATGCTAATAGAAAACAAAATGGGGAAAGTGAATTGAATAATAGACGTAAATATTTAATTACAATAAATATATGTAAAAACTTATGATATACATGTTGTTTGGTTGATTGTACAATGAATCGACACTGAGAACATACACACAGCTGCCGAAAATTTGTTGAATGAACATATTACAAAAGTAAAAGTGCTTAAAAGATACTATGAAGGTAAGAAGAATACTCACATTGAGAAATCCAAGACATGTACTACTATTACAACACTCACTATTACACTGCCTGGCGCCTGTTTCTATGTTCTCCGTTAGTCTCTATGTGTTTTGTACAAATCAAAAAAATATTACCGAGTATAATTTGATTTAAGATCGTCAGTTGATTGAATTAGTAAACTCACTCTCTACTCAATAACAACATTCTGAGGGCTAATGTAAAAGGCTTTTCTGTTCTATTTTTAGCGTGATGGGTAATGGGATGGTTAAAAAATGTTTTTGATGAATTTAAATTTGAAAAATCTGTCCCCACTTTCATGAATAAATTCGACGCATTTTTTTATTAAATTAGTTTTTCGCTACCACAAAGTCCTTGCAAAATGTAGTACCCAAGGCCCCTTGCTTCGGGTAATTCATCAGTATTCATGTTTGTTTCCTGTTTCTTTTTTATTGGAACTTCAATACCAGTGACAACGTTAGAACATTCTTCTTGTTGGTTACAAGAGTTAGTTTATTCTTAGAAGCACTTAAAGTTTCAAATGAGTGTAATAATTCAATTTAGGAAAATTTAGATGAAGCGGCTCTTTCAGACATCGTTGTAAAGTACAAAATATGCAATAAATATGCATGTCGATGAGTATGATTTACACAATCTAAATGCTTTTAAGAGGTTGGCAATATCTAATACTAATGAATGAATCACCTCTTCCCAAATAGTATTTACAAAGCCAGATCGATAAGTCCACTTTTTTGAATTTCCCGCCTGCCAACTGAAACAGCAACACTGCACATATCAATATGCGGTGTTGTTTGATTACTATATCTATACACCAAAAAATTGCTAACAATAATTTATTCAAACTGCTTAAGTTATTTAAACAACTTTTTTTTATTAATATTAAATATATTGATTAAATCTGAATAACTATATGTAAAAAAAAACTCGCGTGAAGAACAGCAAGGGCACGGAGGTAAACGTATAAATAGTATGGGAGCTCAACAAGATTTGAAATTTTTATAAAAAGATTCATTAATATCTTATATGAAAGAATAATCTAAATCCCTTCAATTTCAAACACATATATAAACATTTTTCTTCAAAACAATTAGAAAACACAATTAAGATTTTTACTTCACCAAAGAGTTTGTGATAACCTTTTCAGAATGTAAATAAATGATTCTGTGAATGTAAAACGATCGGTTAAACTTACATTCTGGTCCACATTTCTTAGAAGCACATTTTAATCATTCTCCAAAGCAACCATGGCATCTTAAATTCAAGTAGTCACAAAAATCTATTTCTAATTTATTTTCATAAGATTAATCTTTTTCTTAAAAGCGTCTTGTAAGATTTTTCAGTTTGTGGTTTTGTTGTAAGTGAATATAGATATATTTTCGAGATCAAATCTTACTTTCTTCTTTTTTGGAGGGCTAACGTTTTCATTCAGTGCTCTGACTGACACTGGATATTGACGGTATTGCGGAATTATACTGATACATCTTAACTAGACATGATTTTTTCCTTGGAGGTTTATCGTTATTTTCCTAAATAAAAATATTTTCAAGACCAAGAAAATAATTTTGATGAAAAAGTTTATGAAAATATATAAGCTAGGCAACATCGCTATGTATCTGTATTCGTTTGCGATAAAATGGCTGCCTTTGTTCACTAAAAACTGAGAAAGCATTTTGAATAGATTTGTTGGAGTGAAATATTTTTGAGTGTTTAGATATTGTTCAAGTGACGTATTAGTCTTAGTTTTAATTTTTAGAAAAGCTTTTTATATTTCCCTATTCCAGTCATATGGTTAAATTAGTTACTTACAAAACTCTACAGAATAGGATACTCAAAAATTGTATATTCTTTTTCTGTTCAAGGTCAAATACCTTTAACTTGATAGTTAATCTGTAGTTTTGTCGTTTTTCAGTTTTATGGAAAAAATAGATTAGATAGTTACATATTTTTATCGTATTCCTACGTCACATCGTTGTGAAGAAGTGATTCACGAGTAAAAATGCAAATAAAATTTGAAAACTTTATTTTTTTGGCCAGCTTATATAATACCAACAAAATACTTTATCAAATTAAAAACAAACCATATTATCACCTTTGCATAAAAATGTACCAACTCAATACTCAACGAAAAGTATATCAATCAGTTGTTCTACAGTTTAGAGACTAGGTACCTAATCATTATAATTACCTAATTATAAAATAATCTTTCTGGCTTTCTGAGTGGCAAATTTATCAATACTTTTAGAAGCACTTAAAGTTTCAGGTGAGTGAAATAATTAAATTTCTAAAAATTTGGATGAAGCGGATCTTTCAGACTGATGTAAATTACAAAATCAGCAATAAGTATGCATTAACAACATTTTTCCAACAGACAATAAATACCTTTCAGATGTTAAGTCTAAACACTGCTAAGAAGTACCCGGTTTAATATCCCCAAATTTAACATAACTTTTTGCCGGAAAGCAATATTCTTTGTAAATAAGCTAATTCTTTTATCAATTACACATTCTTTTTCAAAAAATATTTTTTCAGGATTTTCTTCCATTGAAAATTGTCTGCTTTGAAATGAGATCCACAAATATAAACTTCTTCTGGTAAATCTTTTTCCTGTATTTTCAATGCATCTAGCTACTTTTGTCTTTGCTCTACATTCGTACGAAATCTACAATTTTATATTGTAAAAAGTTATCGATTTATCAACAAATAAGTTTGCGTTACTCCACTGATACTCCCCTATGGAATGAAAAAAAAAATAAGAACTAATATGTCACTCGAAAAATATCTAAACACTCAAACAAAGGCAGCCATTTTATCGCAAACGAATAAAGATACATAAGATGTCTCGGTATAATTCCTCAATACCGCTAATATCCAGTGGAGTCAGAGCACTACATGAAAACTTTAGTCATCCAATTCTATATCCACTTACAACTAATCCACAAACTGAAAAATCTCACAAGATGCTTTCAAGAAAAACATTAATCCGATTTAAATCCGTCAGACCTACAGCATCCAGTCAAAATTATCCTCAAACTGATAAAAATAGAGAAAGATCATGGCGACTTGATACCGCAATTTTACCGACATCGAATTAGTGTAAGACACTGATTAAAATAAATAAAAAAAACCATTTCGATATGGTTCGGCAAGTCTATCGCCATCCAGAGACACTAGTGTACAAATTGCAGAAAAATAACGATATTCTTCCACGAAGAACATCAATCCCGTTTGACGCGGCAATGCCGTCATCATCTTATGAAAATAAATTAGAAATGGTTTTTTGTGACTGCTTGAATTTAAGATGTCATGGTTGCTTTGGAGAATGCTTAAAATGTGCTTCTAAGAAATGTGGACCAGAATCTAAGTTTAATCGACCGTTTTACATTAACAGAATCATTCATTTACATTCTGAAAAGGTTATCACAAACCTTTTCATGAAGTAAAAATCTTAATTGTGTTTTTTAATTGTTATGAAGAAAAATGTTTACATATGTGTTTGACATTGAAGGTATGTAGACTATTCTTTCATATAAGACGTACATGAATTTTTTTATAAAAATAAATAAAGTTAATTCAGTTTTAATCAATATATTCAATGTTTATAAAAAAAGTTGTTTAAATAACTTAAACAGTTTGAATAAATTATTGTTAGCAATTTTTTGGTATATAGATATAGTAATAAAACAACACTGCATATTGACCTGTGCAGTGTTGCCGTTTCAGTTGGCAGGCGGGAAATTCAAAAATTGATGGACATATCGATCTTGCTTTGTAATTACTATTTGGGAAGAGATGATTCATTCATTAATATTAGATATTGTCAACCTCTTAAAAGCATTTAGATTCTGTAAATCATACTCATCAATATGCATATTTATTGCATATTCTGTATTTTACATCAGTCTGAAAGTTCCGCTCCATCTATATTTTCCTAAATTGAATTATTATACTCATCTGAAACTTTTAGTGCTTCCAAGAGTGAGGACTCTCTTATAACCAATAAGAAAAATGTTCTAATAATGTCACTGATATTGAGGTTCCAATAAAAAATAAAAACAGGAAATAAACATGAATACTGATGAATTATCCGAAGCAAGGGTTACTTCATTTTGCAAGGACAAGGAAAAACTAATTTACAAAAAAATGCCTTGAATTTATTCATGAAAGTGGGGACAGATTTTTAAAATTTAAATTCTTTAAAAACATTTTTCAACCATCCCATCACCAAAGAAAAGCTTTTTATATTTCTCGATCCTATCGTATGGTTCAATTAGTTATTAATGTTGCTCGACTTCGAGATAATGAAGGAGTTGAGCGGAAACAAAAATTAAAACAATACATATTTTCTACGAAAAGGATTTTAGGGATCTCAAATATTTGAGTTTATCTACTCGAAAGTAGCTTTTTCATAACTACGATGTTTTATATAAAAACACATGATTTGTTAGTATTTATTTAAGTGCAACCAAAATTTAAATTGTCCACAGTAATCAGTACAAGATGAGTAATTATTGAACTTACCACTGAATTTGGAAGTTGTTCTAATTCAATCTGAGTAATGATAGATATGTAATCAAATTACATATTTTGTTCAATGCCTTTAGTGAGTTTACTAATTCAATCAACTGACGATCTTAAATGAAATTATACTCGGTAATATTTTTTTGGTTTGTACAAAACACATAGAGACTAATGGAGAACGTCGAAACAGGCGTCAGGCAGTCGAATAGTGAGTGTGGTAATAGTAGTACATGTCTTGGATTTCTCAATGTGAATATTCTTCTTATCTTCATAGTATCTTTTAAGGACTTCTAGTTTTGTGATATGTTCATTCAACAAATTTTCGGCAGCTGTCTGTATGTCCTCAGTGTCGATTCATTGTACAATCAACCAATCAACATGTAAAGTACGAATCAACTAAGAAAATGCCACAGGCGTCATCAACTAGTTATCGTCTGCCTCACTTTAAAATATTCCCTCTCTGTCGCTTCAGACTGATATACCAGTGGCGTAGGTTCTTATTTCTTATTTACAAAAAAATATATTTTAAAGATTTAAACATATATTACAGTAGGATATTACTTAGTTATTACTATCTTATAGAAATAGCAACTGTTTATTGCATAGAGGTTTGGTGTGCATGGTATATTTATAATAAACGCAGTGTTTGCACGTGTTGAGTGTAATATTTTATGTATGTCGTTAATTAAAAAAAAAAAAACATTATTCGCTATCAGAACATCCTAGTTAATCCTCTAATAAGCTATCAGTATCCTCGCTGTTTTTGTCTTCACTTTCTTCCGATGAACCCGTGTTTACTGTAAATATTAAGTGATCTAGAGTGTGGTCTAAGGTGTGCTCTTTTTGTATAAGGTCATTCTCATATTTTTTAACATGTTGGCAAATATTATACCACTCTTGTTCCGATACCTCCTCAAATTTTTGCCTAGCGAGTGCCGTTGTATTGTGCGCAACTACCCAATTTTTTACTAACGCCCAGATTTTTTCGATCGGGTTTAGTTCTGGATGATAAGGAGGTAAACGTAGTACACGGTGCCCATGTTGTTGTAACAGTTCGTCTAGTTTGTACTTTATGGGGAAACGAAATTCATTTTCTTGAAAAATGCGGTATAGTTCCGGTTTTGTTAGTTTGGGGTCTGCTGGTAATCCATTTTTTGTTAGCCTGTTGCGTTGTCTATATCGAGGACGGACCTTTCAGGCAGATTCGGCAACAATTGCTTTTGAACCCATGTCATGAAATTTTGATTATTCATGTCTTTATGGTAATCACCAATTTATGTACCTGCAAAAACAAACAAGTATATAGTATATAGTAAGTATTTTATAATTCTATTGGTATATGATAAGTAGGTGGTAAATGCTATGGTTAATCGCAATTTAAATGCAATTGTACAAAAAAATATTTTTTCTATTCTGGCTAAGTCTGGTCGACACTGGAATCTGAATTTAGATATTGACATTAATATTCATAATTTTCGGTATACGATATGCCGAAATATCGATATTTTAGCCATCACTAATTCTATTTTAAAAAATACAAGTATTCAAACTTACCTGATTTAAATATAAATTAACAGTTTTTTACGAATCCTTTTTCTCCACCAGCATGTATTATAATCAGCCGTTGGCCTTTAGAAATTGGCTTCTTCATTCCTTTTAGAGTCTCATCGTACCAGCCTCTGTCTTTAACATGGCTGCTGTGTATGTAAGTTTCATCAGTATAACATATATTACGGCCTCTGGCGAGATACGATCCAGCTTTCTTTTTTTAGTGTTACGTATTTTTTTCGGCGATTGAAAAGATGTGCTTGGCCCTCTCCACTCAACTTATTGAACTTCTTTTGATATCTTCTGGAAAGTAGACCTTGACACCCCAGTAGCAGCTAGTACTCTTTCCCTGAAATATCACAAAATGTTAATATTCTAATTTAAAATATGACACTCAATAAGTAGGTGCCTATATAAAAATGTGTAAATTCTGCATTTCTTCAACCTACTTCTCGAATTAAATCTCGCTACATACCTGTAATTTTTTAAAGGAATAGTAACTCCTTCATCTGCCTCTTTTTTCATGAAATTAATAATATTTTGATTATGATTTATCGCGTATAATAAGACCTGTTTAACCATTTAATGTATATATTTAAATTATGTTGAGTGCGCTACTGAACTTGGCACATGCGCCTACCTAGAGTAACCGGGCTTGCGCAGAAGAAGACAGACATCAATCATCAAGGAGCCACGAGGCCAACAGCGTTTTTTGTTCAGGCACACAAAGCATTTGTACAATAAAGTGAAAATCGAAACAAATCGTTTTATTGTGCTTCTCACATTGTATACAGTCCACTTTAAAACATTTTCAATCAAGATCTCCAACCAAGACCTTGCTTTCCAACTTTTTTTTGCGGACATTATTAAAACGATTTTGTCCCTAATGTTCAAAAACAGCGCTATCTGTAGAATAAACTATGGCACAGACTAAAAAATAACACCGAACACAATAAATCACACTATCTACTGAACAACGAATAATACTAAATGCTGAATGTCCGATGTTCGTTCGGTTATGCATCTGACCATAAGCGCAAATTATTTATAATATTACCGTACTTTCCTTCCTAAGTAAAGCTTGGCAATATCGAAGAGAGGCTCGGGATGGTAATAGATCCATGTATGGAGTGTAGAGAAGGAGTAACATCTCTTATGGACGGTACGTTTAAAATATGGTCTGAATTCTGTAGGGATAATACGTGGCGCTGATTGTACTATGAGATTGAGATCTGCAGTTAAACACTTACTATATCTGAAACTAGCTTCAGATTCTATAAACTAACGAAAACAGAATATTATGTAGGTGGTGAAAAGAATTAAACAACGTTTAAAAATATTAAAAAAATAGTAAAAAAATCATGGTGAAAACTTGTTGTATTTCTGGATGTAGAAGTGGTTCTTTAAAAGATTGTGGTATTCGTTCATCTCAAAATATAAAACAAGCAAGTCTCTTTGGAATACCAAAGGTAAGTCATGTTTGAATCTCTTAGAAAGCAAAATTCATTCAAAATTGATATTTTTATATGACTATAACTATTATATTAGTTGCTAATGAAGTTCAATATTTTATTTTTATGAACCGAAATATTTTTTTTATTATTCTATTATTTTTATTGATCTAATTATATCGCTATAATTATTATATTAGTTACAAATAAAATTCAATATTTTATTTTAATCAACCAAAATGTTTTTTTTATACTATTTCATTATTGTTACATGATTCTACTTTTTTTTCATATTAGAATATATGTATTATCTAAACCAAATAAATAGCTAAATAATAAAGTTAATTTAACGAGATTCTGTTTTTCAAGCGAATACCCTCTATAATCAGCGCCACCTATTTTCCCATCAAAAATCAGCTCACATTTTTTAACCCAGAGATGTTCCTCCTTCTCTACACTCCATAGATCCATGGTTACGCGACGACTTACCTTCGAATTCTGATTTGGACCATGCGGCATTCGTGCAGCGTTGCGTCTATTTAGCACTTGCATTTCTATATGAAAAATACCGAACAATCGTAAAAAAACGCCAGTGTCACATAAATGGAATGGGCCTAAGAGAGAAGGAAATTATTGCGGACTTTGTCAGTTATGACGCGTCTGGCCTTTTCTTAGCTGATTTGTACTTTATACAATAAGTTTTTACATATATTTATTGTATTTAAATATTTGCCTCTATTATTCGATTCACTTCCCCATTTTGTTTTCTATTAGCATCTTGATTAGCCATTCCAAGTATTATGTGATGTGGAGTTGTCAGTATTGGTATTACCATTCGTTTTCTTAATGCTTCTTTTACACTTGTCAATTTGTCACTGTGCAATCCAATCAAACGAAGACTACGAAGAAGAAGAGGAGAAGCAAGAAGTAGAAGAAGAGAAGGAGGACGAAGTATAAGGAGAATAGCAGAAAAATACTTTTGAGTGGCGGTGTCGTGATTTTTAAAAAAATTTTCTATCGGAATTCAAATTTCCGTTCTAATTTTTGTAAAAATTTGTTAATTTTCTCAATAAAGTTTGTTGAAAAAATCCTATTTTTTAAATTTAAATAAATTTCAATAATAAATCATTTTTATGCCCCTTTCCGTCAATTTGATGCCCAATTCCATTTGGCACAAAAATTTCAAAAATATGACTTAATTTATTATTCAACTATCAAGCCGATAATTTTTCTTATGTCTCAAGTCTATCAATTTCAATAAATTCCAATAAAACAACTTGAAAATAGCAATTTTTTTTCGCGTAATTTCGATGCATAAATCAAAGATTCTCAACATTTTTTTAGAATATTGTTGTGTATCGTAAAAAGTATAGAAAAGAAAAACAGCAGTGAGCGAAGAATTACTTAAACTAAACAAATTTGATTCTTGTATTTTCTAAAATTAATATTCATCATAATAGAAGAGTGATAGTAAATTGACCAAATTTTGACTGGGAAAATGTGAAAACCAACCTGGAAAAATCGGGAGCAGACGAGTACTTGATTTTCAATTTCTACTGAACACCTATTTCAAGAAAAGTTGTGGATGTAACGGATAAAAGTATGAACAACTGTTGACTCGTTTTTCCTGAATTCTCTGTATCTGAGTTAAGAAGCTATGTGCATATCTATGTACTCTGCTTGGAATTGAAGGTAAAGTTATTCCAAGTTTCTCAGACAGAACTAAGACACCGAATGAGAACTCTTACGACAGAATAGAGTGCAGGAAAGCACATTCATTACTTCCTCTACCTTCCGTTGAACTATCAAGAGCTTCTAGAAGAGCGGGGAATGCAGGAAGTTGTTTCATTAAGGTCAACACTGCTTCGAGCATTTCTATACACCTTGTTTTACACAGTGTCTTTGAAAACTAAATTTACCTGGCTCAATTATTCAATAATTATAATTATTCCACTCATTTTCATCTGCCATTATTGTGAAAAACTCTAGACTTTTTTCGATTCGATTTACTTCAGCGCGAATTCTGAAGCTAGATTTACTATAAAATTTCCTTGGACGAAACAACTCCCAGTTGCATCTATAATTTCATGTTCTATATGATACGTTTTGGACACAACATGAAACCATCATTTAATAATTGGAATAAGCTTAATTGAGGTACAATCTGCGAAACGGTTTTTGTTGGCAAAAATCTTGAAGAAGCCTATGGATATTTAGCGTCAGTGTGTGAAGTAACTTTTCTTAATTTCATAACTTTCCCATTTTCTGAATAATTCTCGTATTCAATGGCAAACAGAAACATTATCTAAATAGTTTTAGTTTGAAAATAACTAGGTATAAGACATCAATCAATCCAAAATATAAGTCGAATTCACTTTATTTACAATCCAAATTACAAATATAATGATATGAATATTCACTATCTATGGAAATTTAAATACCCGGATCTGATCGACGGTTATTGAACAAAGTCATAGAACATTCTAATCCCGGAGCTTTTGGCGAACATTATCTAATCAAAGTGTATTTCGAACTAGAGTTTCCATAAATAATCCAATTGTTTTATCCTAATTTCACAAAATCTGGTTACAATTGTGAGGAATCAGCGATCAATGTCCAATTTAGCGGAGAATCAATTGAACTACTCATATTATTGATTGTTATACTAATAGATGGAGTATTGTCAATATTCTCAGTAGTTCTAGAATCACTAATTTCATTTATTATTTATTCTGCTACTTTTTAATTTTTTTCTGTATCCTTATATTCTGCTTGATTGCGATTGGTTTTTTCTATCAGATCACCAGATGCAACATTTTCCTACAGACAAATTTAAAAATTACTATATTTAAAATTGGTATTTTCATCTTACCTCTTCATTCGCAAATTTATCCTCAAAACCACTTGATGAAGGACTGGCTTTTCCACTACATTCAATTTGTGATTGCTCTTCTTCTAATATACTTTCCGTTGTTAAATTGATCATTAGAGCTGTACGCAATAGCAGAACATTGTAAAATAAAGTGTTACGACAAACCTGCTAATTTAAAGAAGACTACACTGTTCATATTCCTTTTATTATTCCAAGTCCAGATGATAATTTTGTTTTTTCTTTTGCTGTAAAAACGACATATTTTTTTATATAGCATATTTGTCTTCTGAGTAGAAAGGTAGAGGATTAAGTTTTAATAAACGAAAGACAAAGAGTTATTTTCTTCTATTTTTTTTTCAAAATGTATATATTTTGCATAGAATAAATCTTTTAATTTAATCATGACAACGTTAAGTTCTGTAGATAGAATTGGTCACAACATTACGCAGGCAAAACTCAAAGTTATAAAAGTTTTACATTTGTTTTTCTTATGACGGCGAACCGAGGAGATGGCCGAACCAGAATTTGTTGCGATTATCGAAAATTAAACAAAAATATAATACGCGATAGATTTCCACTTCCCCTTATTGAAGATGTCCTAGACAGCTTACAGAGAGCAAGGATATTCAGCACCCTTGATTTGAAAAATGGATTTTTTTCATGTACCTGTTGAAGCAAGAGCACAAAATATACTTCTTTTGTAACGCCGATTGGTCAGTACGAGTTTATGAAATGTCCATTTGGAAGTAGTAGTCAAGCAGTTTTCCAACGATTCATCGCTCATGTCTTCAGGGAGTTGACTGCAGGAATGTACGTTATATACTACATGTTATCATCTTGAGTGCGAACGAAGAAGAGGGGATAGAGACAGCTGCAGAATATGGACTAGAAATGAAAAAGAAAAAGTGTCAACTGTTGAAAACCGAGGTAAAATTTTTAGGATACATAGTAAGTGACAAACAAGTCCCAATCATAACTACACACCTATGCAAATATACATAGTTATTGAGCATTGAACATTGGATGTTCGTCTTCAAATCTTGTAGGGTCCTTGGACGGTTCACATACACACGGGATTTCAAAAAACCCCATAGGAAATAATCACAAGGGGTCAAATCGGGAGAGCGGGCTGGCCACTCCAAATCGCCCCTAATTGAGATAAGGCGCTCTGGGAAGTGTTCCCTCAAAACAGCCATCGATGTTCTTGAAGTGTGTGCCGTTGCTCCGTCTTGTTGGAACCAAGTGTCCCCTAAGTCCAACTCATCTAGCCGTGGGAAAAAAAATTCCTGTAACATGTTTACATACCGGTGCGAATTCACTGTCACTGTGACTTCATTTTCCTCAAAGAACCAGGGACCAATAATTCCACGTGAGTAAATTGCACACCACACTGTGACTTTAGGTGAATGCAAAGGCCGTTGATGCAATTGTCGAGGATTGGTATCAGCCCAGTAGCGCATGTTTTGTTTGTTTACGGATCCACACAAATGAAAATGGGCTTCATCACTAAAAAAAACAATAGCGTCCTCAGGAACGACTTCCAGAAAAACCTCACACGCGTTCCTCCGAGAATTGAAGTCACGTTCAGAAAGTTCCTGCACAATTGCCATCTTGTATGGATGAAAATGAAGATCATCATGAAGTATTCTCCTCACAGAACGATCGGAAAGTCCAAGGGCAGACGCACGTTTGCGCGCAGAACGCCGTGGTGATCGCAACACTGAAGTTCTAACTAACTCAATGTTCTCCGGTGATCTAATGGGCCGAGGGACTCCAGTTCTTCGTCTTGTCACACTTGCAGTTTGTCTGAACGTAGTGACCCACGTAACAATTGATTTCCGGTCCGGGACAGGGGCCAAGGGGGCTAAATTAAAGCGATTCCGAAAGGCGCGCTGGGTTGCGATCACAGAACATCCGCTCGAAAAGTAAACCTCAACGGCAAACGCACGCTCCTCACTGTTCCAACGCATGATGGCGACTGAACTGTGCCGGGACAAAACTTTATAGTCCCCCCTCTCGAACGAGACCACTAGCACTCCGTTACGACATCTACCGACTAAATGGCGAACTTTTTAAAAAAGGAAGTTATGCTGCCGCACCCTGTAGTTACAGACTGTAATGCATTCATAAAAACCATGGAGAAAAGGGACCTTACAACAGGAATTGCACGATGGGCCCTAGAAGAATTTCAGTATGAAATTGAGTATAGACGATGTAGGCAGATGGCGATAAAAAGGATTTTGACTACCAAAGAGTATGAAGATTTTTATTTAGAGCATGATATATTGTATAAATACGATAATGGATTAAAATTACTTGTCATTCCAAAGAACATGCAGACTTAAAAAATAATAATAAAAGTCCACGAGATAGGAAATTTTTGAAAGAAAAAAACACAAGGAGTAGTAAACAAGGAATTTTACATACCAAGACTAAAAGACAAAATAGAAACGATTAAAAATAACTGTATACCTTGTATATTATGGAATAAAAAGGAAGGAAAGAAAGAATGAATGCTTCATCCTATACAAAAACTAGAAGGTCCGCTAGAGACGTATTACGTCGACCAAATAGGACCAATGAAGTGAACAAAAAAATTATCAGCACATTTTTGTGATAGTTGATGACTTTTTCAAATTTGTGTGGCTTTATCCAACAAAATCAACCACGACGAAAGAAGTGACATGTTGTCTTGAAAAATAGCGTAAAATATATCACTTCGTCCTGTACGAAAGAAAGAAGGAATGCTTCATCCTAAAATCAACAAAATCAACGACGACGAAAGAAGTGATATGTTGTGAGCGTAAAATATTTGGAAACCCGTCAATGATAATATCTGACAGAGGATCCGCGTTCCATTCTGAAGAATTCGAATTATATTGCAGAGAAGAAAATATTAAACATGCGTCAACAACTTGTGGAGTCCCACGAGGTAATGGACAAGCGGAAAGGGCAAATAGGACCCTTATACCAATCTTAACAAATCACAGTTTTGAAGAGCCAGGAAAGTGGTACAAATACGTTGACAAAGTACAGACTGCCTCTAATTCGACCTATCAGCGAAGCATAACTACCACACCCTTTGAAGTATATACATCTGATCCAAAATTAAAGAGAAAATTTTTAGATCCACACGAAATTGTTAAGGTTAAAGAAAATGATAGATATGACGTTGTTAAAATCGGAGATCACGAGGGACCCAATCGAACGACAACATGCGCTGAATATATAAATCCATGGGTCAGCTATGAAAGAGACGATTCCGAGGCGGATTCTGAGCAGAATGGCCCAATGTAGGATCGAGATTATTGCTCTACTCCATCCTACGGCGAGGCGCAAATTCTGTAATAACAGTGTTTTCTTTCTAACCGGCGTTTTAAGCAGAAAAGAACCCTAGACAACCAAGAAAATCATTTAGTTATTTATTGCGTTATGCAGTTCTGTGGTGATACGAGGATGTATTGAAAAATTCTTAGCCTACTATAAAACCAAACAAAATTTCAATGACAAAATATTTTATTACGCAACAAGACCTCCACACCTTTTATTACTTCATCGTTGGGAGAAAATTTACGACCTATGGAACTTTTTTTCAGTTGAGTGATCAGTAATGTCGGATAGTAATCTCCAGTTATTGTTCTACCCTTAATAAAAAAATCAATCATGATTACTCCATGGCAATCCCAAAAAACTGGAGCAAGAACTTTTCTAGCACAATTTTGAACACGAAACTCCTTAGGTCTGGGAAAACCAGAGTGTCGCCATTCCATCCATTGTTGCTTTGTTGTCATAAACTGTATCGATATTTTCGAGGACTGACACAGGGCTGGCCTTCCCGATCGGTCATCATCTTCAATGGAAAATTTACCTCGTAAATCTGCTCACCTCTTAACGCTTCTAAATACAGGTACTTGATGATGGCTCGATACTCCAATTTTTCGATTTTCACATTTTCGGTGGACATATTTTTTCTTTCAATTTATTGCGTAACTCTGGTTTACGTTTTTGACGTAAAACTTAACACTGACACTTTTAATAAGTTATTGTTCGGTATGCTATGGTAACGCAATATTTTGTTTATGCATGGAACTGGTCTAGGCTACCAACTTATAAATACATCGTCGTATAGTTCAAATCGGGGAAGACAATAACCCCTCCACTTTGGGATTCTCAAATATTTGAGGTTACCTACTCCAAAATAACGTTTTCATCACTTTAGGGTTATGTAACGCACAATACCAATTTGTTGGGGTTTATCTAAGAGATACAAAAATTTTAAATTGTTCACAATATCCAGTACAAAATGAGTAATTACTGAACTTACCACTGAATTTGAAAATTGTTCTAAATCAGTCTGAATTATTATAGCTAGTATTTCCTACAAGAAATAATCCATTGATGATTTGCAGTTATTACAAATACCAAAAACAGTTGAATCACCTCTTCCTGTAGTTTTTTGTATCTTTCGACCAAATGGATCAAATTCCATATTTTTTTCAATGCCTTTAGTGAGTTACTAATTCAATTAACTAACCATTTGAAATCAAATTATACGCGGTAATATCTTTTGTTTTGTACAAAACACATAGAAACTAGAGAACATCGAAACAGGCGTCATACAGTGTAATAGTGAGTGTGCGTGGTAGTAGTAGTAAATGCAGCACACAAATTGTTCTCACGTATTTTATGAAATAATCATCACTTTTCCCCTTTTGTTCACTATCATCATCTTTATTAGCCATTCGAAGTATTATCTGATCTGGAATTGTCAGTATTAATATTGTCATTCGTTTTCTTAATGCGTATTTGACACTTCTCAATTTGTCACTATGCAATCCAATCAACCGTTTATTCCATAATTATATACAGTGAAACTTGGTTAAGTGAGACATCAAGGGGCCTGCACTGTCGTTTCACTTATAGAGGTATTCCACTTACCCAGTGTCTCAGATATACAGGTATAAATAAATATCTGTCTCATTTACATAGGGTTCCATTAATAGGGGTGAGAATACAGGTTCTTTCAGTTATACAGGTTAAATTATTAAATAAAATAAAAGAACGTGTTATGTGCTTAAATGAGTTTTAACACCTTTGAAACATCGCGGAGATTTGGATTTTCCGATTAATAGGATAGGCAACTTTTCAGTTCCTGACATGTTAGCAACTAGAAGTATTGTAATGCGCTCTTTACCGAGTTTTCCGCCATGACAAGACTCACCTTTTAAGGTAAAAGTTTTATCGGTTAGACACTTGTAAAATAAACCCGTTTCGTCTGCGTTCAAAATATCATCAGCAGAATAATTGCGTAATAGAAGTGGTTTTCTTAAACCCTTCCATCCAACCATTGCTGCTACAAAAATTATGAATATCGAGCCTTCGCGCGAAATCTTGTGCCTTTTCTTTAATCATCGGTCCACTTACCGGAACGTTTTTGTTACGAAGTTGCTTGACCCATATTAGCAAACACTGTTCAAGTTCAGGATATTCTCATAAACGTACACGTTTTAGTTTTCCTTGTCCTTCAGAACATTGTGATTCAATTTTATGTTTACTCTGAACTATTCTACAAAGAGTAGATTTTGGCACATTAAATTCGGCACAAACTTCTTCGCGTGTCTTCCCACTTTCATAAACGGATATTAACTTCAGTTTTTCACGTAATGATAACGATTGTAGCTTTCGTTTTGGCATTTTTCAAATAAACATCTGTATGATAGTAAAGCGAAACTAAAACTGAAGGTAATTGAAGCTCAAAATTTGTACTTACGTACTTGAAATTATGTGTGGAATTTGTGGGTAGAATAAGAATGAGTAAACAAACAATGTTATCTCAGTTACAGAGGTTTATGCATATAAAATTTACTCGCTATCTCAGTTATAGAGGTAACTATGATGATAAATCGAAAGAACAAATCCCAGATATAGAGGCTTACCTCGTCCCACTAACAGAGGTAATTCAGTGCCAAAGTGTTAGGACCTCAGCATGAGTTCCAGTTATGGAGGTTTCTCACTTATCCAGGTCCCACTTAACCGAGTTTCACTGTATATTCAGATTTGAGATCATAATTGAAGGTATCTAAGGCTCCATTTTCCGATTCTTTTTCATACTTATACAATTCGAAATTATGTATGATTGTACCATTCAAGTCCAGAAAGAAATCATGCTCATTTACGTTTCAAACGATAAGCATTTTTACTTCTTGTCAACATCATTTTCCTCATCATGGCTCTTCACATTATAATTGTTACATAAGATAGCATTAGATGGCTAGTGTATGGTCTCCTATCAACTACACATGACCACTAGGTGGCAGCAGAACGGACGTCAAGTAGAAACGTCAGTGGTACTCCTGCGCTTATCAGAGATATTGTAAAACATATATAATTCCTTAATAAAATAGTATTCAATAAGTTCTGACTATAATTTAACAAGTTATAAAACATGTAACATGGTGTCAGGTGAAATCACGCCAAGAAGATAAAAGGTGGAAATAAGACTATACTGAAATAAGACACAAATTAATAACAGTAGCTAGAGGTTAATAAACTCTGCCACACACTGATAGAAGCTTGCCGAGACCGAGTAGAAACGCGAAGATTTCACGTAGAGCAGTAATTTAATATTATAAAAAGAAAATGTCAACATTTAAACCACCAAAAGCTTTAGTGTTTGATCAAAATACAAGTCAAAACTTTACAAAATTCATAAATAGTTTCAAAATATACATGAAAGCATCTGGCTATGACAGTAAAGATGATGAAATGAAGATCGCTATATTTTTGAATATTGCTGGTGAAGATGCTCAAGAGGTATTTCAAACCTTTAAATTTGATAATGTTGGAGATGAAGAAAAATATGATAAGGTTATAGAAAAGTTTGAAAGTCACTGCATGCCCTTTAAAAATGAGACATTTGATAGATTCAAGTTTAACATGCGCTGTCAGCAAGAAGGGGAAGACTTTGATAACTTTCTTACGGCAATAAAAAAGTTAGCAAAGCCATGCAAGTTCGCAACATTGCATGATTCTCTGGTAAGAGATAGAATAGTAGCTGGTATATTAGATGCAGAGGTACAAGAAAGGCTCTTCAGAGTGAAAAATTTGTCTCTGTCAGGCAGAAAACATATGTAGATCCTCAGAAGCAAGTAAAAAGCAAGTTCATAATATAAGAGGGAATGCAACACAAGTGGATGCAGTCAAGAAGCATTATCAATCTTATAGCAGTAGCAGTGCATACGAGTGCTTCAAATGCAAGACAAAACATGGTCCCAGAAACTGTCCTGCCTTCGGGAAGACCTGTTCAGTATGTAAAAAGCCAAATCATTTCGCAGTGGGCTGCTATAATAGGCAGCAATTTAAAGGTAAGGAAAAGATTAGAAGTAAGAAGAAAACGCATGAGGTTGAGAAGAGTGGGTCAGAGAATAGCAGTAACGAGGGAGAATCAGACACACCATATTTAGATTCAGTGATACTTGACCAGGTGAAGTTTAAGAATAAGAATATTTGGACTGAGAATGTATTAATAGATAACGAGTACATTACTTTTAAGATAGATACGGGTGCGAATTGTAACTGTTTGCCCATAAAGTTTGTTAGGAAGGTAGGAGCAGAGAATAAAATAGTAAAAAATAGACTATCGTTGAACACATATGGTAATAATAAAATAAAAGCTAAGAGGTATGTAATATTAGATTGTATGGTAAAAAGAAAATTTTCTAAAATTAAATTTATTGTTGTTGATTGTGACAGTATGCCTATCTTGGGATTAAACACCTGTTTCAAGCTTGAATTAATAAAACAAGTTAGTGAAGTTAATAATAAAAATAATTTTTTAACAAAAAAGGTGAAGGTCCAGTAACCGGGCGATGATTCTTTGACAAATAGTCAGCAAATTCTTGATAAGGAGTTTTAGCCAAAGGCATATCTTTCCACAAATAAAACTGAAAAACGACAAAACTACAGATTAACTATCAAGTTAAAGGTATTTGACCTTGAACAGAAAAAGAATATACAATTTTTGAGTATCCTATTCTGTAGAGTTTTGTAAGTAACTAATTTAACCATATGACTGGAATAGGGAAATATAAAAAGCTTTTCTAAAAATTAAAACTAAGACTAATACGTCACTTGAACAATATCTAAACACTCAAAAATATTTCACTCCAACAAATCTATTCAAAATGCTTTCTCAGTTTTTAGTGAACAAAGGCAGCCATTTTATCGCAAACGAATACAGATATTGTCTAGCTTATATATTTTCATAAACTTTTTCATCAAAATTATTTTCTTGGTCTTGAAAATATTTTTATTTAGGAAAATAACGATAAACCTCCAAGGAAAAAATCATGTCTAGTTAAGATGTATCAGTATAATTCCGCAATACCGTCAATATCCAGTGTCAGTCAGAGCACTGAATGAAAACGTTAGCCCTCCAAAAAAGAAGAAAGTAAGATTTGATCTCGAAAATATATCTATACCTACTTAAAATTTGGGTTGCAAACTTAACTTTCATAGCTATTATGGTTGAGAGAGAATGAAAAAAAAATCTATCTGCTCAGTAACCATCACAAAAAGCTGTTACATTGTTTTCACCTTTGTATTGATAAATTTCGCAAATCATGCAACTTGGAATTTCGTCGAAATGGTCCAATTAGAACTCTGGTTAGCAAAAAGATATCGAAACAAATTATATATCGTTAAAAAATCTTCACTCTAGCGATGTTTATAAAAAAACAAAAGCTTCCTATCACCTTTACTTTTTTTAAACGCATAAATTGTACATAAAGACATGTACTAACAAAATTAAAAGGAGTAACAGAAAGAGGCATATTCAAAATTATACTTATCTACAATTATTCTATATATCTCATAACAGTAAAGGGTGACATAGAGTTGAAAAGCTAAGAAAAAATGTGTGAAAACATTTAGAAATACATATAATTAATATCAAATAGATACCTTCCATACGATAGCTGTAAGCCTACATTTTGTTGTTTAGGACTTTTTTTGAAAAGAATACTGTACCCTTTTCGTTCTCTCAACGTTTTTGCTTCTATTAGAATGATTTGATAACAATATACTTTCAACTGGTTGTTGAGGAGCTAAAAAAATAAAACATAAGTGTGTGGGTATGTGTCAGTAGAAACGGCATTACCTCACCCAATTCAAACAAACATGTTTCTTGAATATTCAACAACTTTAAAATACCTTTGACATGGAGTACAATAAACCATTAAGTTGCATTAAAATGTATTTGCTAAGCTAAATTTACACTCACCATGTCATATGCATGCAGGACTTTTCAAGAAAATTCTTCATTAATCATTCAGTTTCATTGGCAGATATAGTGTTGAATTTGTACAAAGTGATTAAAGTGATGAAATGGTAAGTGACTTGAAAGTTCTTATTTAAAAACTGGTAAGACAATAATTGGAAATAATTATGGAAACATGACATTGCTAAAGTTATTTTTTTCAGACTAGTATGAGATTTTCAAGGAAAGTCACCTAAAATACTTAAGAAACTATATGATTTTATATCAAATATTGTTGAGCAACTACCAATTATTTTGATAAAGAGTAAATTTATTGGAAAAATGTTAATATTTAGAGAAATATCAATTCATTGGCAACATTTTTCATCAATTCGTTGTAAACTACAAGTTACTTATTCTTCACAATTGGGGTAGAGTTTCTTTAAAGAATTTAACCAAACAAAAATTACTCAATATATTATTTTCTTACCTCAGAAATATGAATAAAACAAGTAAGATGGGTCAGAACAATACGAGGATCTTTTCTATCACATATTTATTGTGCAGAAATACCACAGTTCACTTGAATGATCTTTATCTTGCAATTCCATAAGGTAGGTACTGCAAAGCTACTAAAGGTCCTCATGTGAATCCATCCAAACGCTTCTATTAAATCAATCATTATATATAGGTAAATATTTAAAAAAAAAAGTGTTGTCGGGGATTGTTTTATCAAATTTCCAAAAATTTTACCTAAATGATAAAAACACTGCAAAAATCTTCAAAACCGGGTGGATGCGGTTCTCTAGTTGCTACTTCAATAAACTAATTCTTTTTTTGTAACTGGACTTTAAAAGACATTACAATACAAACTTCCAGGCCCAGTTCAGATCAAGCTACCATTGAGGAATTGGTGAATATGTTAGAGTATGTACAATTCTTTTTTATTAGAGGCCATTTTGGTAAATAAGAAATCACGCTCCTTTACCTAAAAATAAATTATTAGTAAACTACTTCCAATATTGGTGTAACGCTTATACTTGTTATTAAAAAATATATTCAAATACTTGCCAACATCTTAAAAGCATTTAGCTTGTTTAAATCATATTCATCAACATAAAACATTGTGGTGTGTATGTGAGCGTTTTCAAATACACAAGTACGTAAAGGTATATTAAGTTCAAAACTCTGACATCAATAAGATGATGATTATGATGACAAAATCAGATGAAAGAATACGACATGCAATATCAAATTACTTAGTTAAAGGTGTAGAAAATGTGAGAAATAATTGTACATACCTACTATAAGAATCAAAATTTTAAAAATATACATTTTCGATCAAAATTTACTTCATTACTTAAACTGTATTCACCTAATCTTCACGTATAAAACTTAAACATAAATAAGTTTTCCGACTAGATACCAATTCCGTTCCTATCATTATAATGAATTACGAAGTTTTTTTGTTTGAAACTTTGGTTTACTTTGACCTTGGACGAATAAAAAAGATAAACCCAGCTGACATGTTTGAATATAATTGAAGCCAACTTACAGTAAACCTCAATGTTGTCAAATTTTACAATTTATTTATTAGCTGGATGCATGTTACGTTTCAAAAATATTTATTCATACATCGTAATATTATTAAAAATCTATAAGAATCTGGCTCTAGTTCTCACTAAATTTGGTTAATTGACAATAATCCCCACAATTGATCTAAAAAAAGAAGAAGAAAATAATTTTTGCGAGAATGTTTATGAAAAAATATAAACTAGGCAACATTGCTATGTAACTGTATTCGTTTACGCTTTTGTTTTATCTAGAATAGAATGTGTGAATGAAATAATATCAAATACTAGTTTTATTTGAACACAAATTTACTATAGAAATGTGCCAACAAAACTTCGACTCAGCAAATACTTCGAAACATAAAACACACTGAAGTAGCAATTTGTGTGCTGCTTTTACTACTTCTGCTACCACCACACTTACTATTATATGTCTGACGCCGGTTTCTATGTGATTTGTACAAAACAAACAAACAAAATATTACTGCGTATAATTTGATATAAGATGGTTATTTGATTGAATTTGTAACTCACTAACTGTTTTTGGTATTTGTAATAACTGCAAATTATCAAAAGAGTATTTCTTAAAGGAAAGACTATCATTACTTTGACTGAAATAGAACAACTTTCAAATTCAGTGGTAAGTTCAATAATTACTCATCTTGTACTGGATACTGTGAACAATTTGAAATTATTATTATTATAATTATTTTCTAGTTTATGGTCTTTGAAAAATAGCAATTGAATGCTCTCAAATTTTTTCGATAATAATATAATGGGATTCGTATAGAACAGCTTTTGTTACTTGCCATTTTTCTTGATTAAAAAGTTTCTTATAATGAAAAGTCACATTATTAACAGAAGTTAATTTGAAATTAGAATTTTCTCTATATAGAAAGATTGTTTTCGAGTTGGTATAATAGTGTTCGTTTCTATAATTGATCTTCACTCAGATTTTTTTTACTTAACACACTTTATCTGTCTTGATTAAACTTTCCAATGAATATGTAACCAACTCCTAATTTTGATGTGAGGACAAAAATAATTATTGAAAAATGTGAAGTTATTTTGGTTTTCTAGAAAATTCCAGTGTAACAGATTTTGTATAGAAATTTTAAAAGTTTTCAGGTCGGTCTGGTGAAAACATCCAAAGCGACCAACATGGATTTTGAAATATAGTTATAGAATTGTTGATGCCATTGAATTTGAAGAAAATTTGTCAGGTTTTCATTTACAAACGCTTTTGAAAATTTTTTAAGATTTATACATCATAGAAATGCATAACTCAATAAATAACTTGATATTAATGAAGATCCAAGAGCCAGGAAGTGTATAGAAAAAGTGAGAAAATTTGTTGATTTAAGTCCAAATTCAGAATCAAATAACAATACTGAAGCGAATGTAGTGGAAAAGCCAGTCCTTCATCAAGTAGATTTGAGGATGAAAATACCAATTTTAAATATAGTAATTTCTAAATTTGTCTGTAGGAAAATGTTGCATCTGGTGATCTGATAGAAAAAACCAATCGCAATCAAGCAGAATCAAAAAATGGAGATATAAAGTTTTGGATAGGCTTAGAAGAGGAATAATATACTTTTGAGGACACACAGTTACTGAAATTATAAAATGATATGAATAGTTCAATTAGTTCAATTGCTTCTCCATCAAATTGGACATGAACGGTGATTCTTCACAATTACAACCAGATTTTGTGAAATTAGAATAAAACAATTGGATGATCTATGGAAAATAGAGTTCGAAATAAACTTTGATCAGATCCCAGAATTTAAATTTCCCAAGATAGTGAATATTCATATCATTATATTTGTAATTTGGATTGTAAATAAAGTGAATTTAACTTATATTGTTTAGTGATTGATGTCTTGTACCTTGTTATTTTCAAACTAAAACTATTTAGATGATGTTTCTGTTTGCCAATGAACACGAAAATTGTTCAGAAAATGGGAAAGTTTTGAAATTATAAAAAAGAAAAAAAAGATCGTTTTAGTTCCATAAAAGGTTATTAGTTTTTCAACTAGAAATATTCAGGCAATTTAAAAGAAATTTGCTTCAGTCTCAACAACTAAGCCCCGTAATGGTTCGTATTTCTATATCAAAATGAATCATTCATTGAGATCTCTCTGTGGTAAAGCATTGTCGGTCGAATATAGAAACACCCTGTATTTACTAAGTTATATATAGATTATGTAAATTCCAAAGATAATAATCTTGATGTATTTACTCAACCTCTAGACAGAACTAAATTTGTTTATTTCAAAGAAGTTCTGCGTATATTTTAGGATTTAGCTTTACTTCGTTTGTTCTATATGTATGTTTTAATACAATTTCAATGTTGTTCTTTTTTATACTGTTTACTCCTTTATTGTATAAGCAGCTTGAAATTTTTGTCACTATCGTCTTGGGCTCCCCTATGGTGGTTAGGTTAGGTTTTTGTGCCAAATGGAATTGGGCATCAAATTGACGGAAAGGAGCATAAAAATGATTGGTTCGGCGGATAACGCGTTAATCATGGAGTTACTCATATTTATGACGTTTTAATAAAAATATAATTGAATTTTTTTCAGAAATTTAAGGAAAAGGCATGAAACTGTTGAAGTTAGGCATAAAAAATGATTTGCATAAAATTAATTAAAAAAAAATGGTTTTTCAACAAACTTTATTGAGAAAATTAACAAATTTTTATCAAAAATTAGAACGAGAATTTTTCCTTAAAATCACGACACCATCACTCAAAAGTATATTTCTGGTATTCTCCTCATATTTCGTCCACCTTCTCTTCTTCATCCTCCTCTACTTCTTGCTCCTCTTCTTCTTCTTCTTCGTAGTCTCCCGCCGAAGATTCCGTCTCATCACCCAACTTCGCACGTTTCTTCTGTTTACCGCCTCCATCCTCACTCGCGTATCTCTGTCGCTTCGTCTTTCTGGAAGATTTCGCATATCTATATATGAAGCTGTACATTTTCAGTCTGTCGAGCAGCTTCATTTCGACGGCTTCTTTAGCCTGTTTGACGGCTACGTCCATCCTGAATTTGAGTTTATTGAATTTATCGTTCAGCACAAGGTTATCGTCGATATTTTTCAAGAACGGTTTCAAATTTTCGGCCTTTACCCAAGATCTAGTCACCGCGTCGGAATCGAAAAATGTCACGTGGTAGTGCGTCTGAAAATAATCGTTAACCGTCAATACACAGTGTGACTAATTCCATAGATTGAATACCTTGTGTCATTTCAAGAATTTTATCGAAATATATTACGAAAAAATAATCGATTAACCACCCTGTATATGACCATCAGAATTTAAAAACTTAATATAAAAAATAATAAAACCTGTATATGAGTTTACAAATTTCCCACTCTCTACTCTCAATTGATAAAAAAAATCGCACTCTAAGGTAACTTGAAATTTATTTCGATTTTCACTCCAAATGAAATATTGGAATAAGTAAAAAAATCACCCTGTATATAAGGTAACTTAATAATTTCGATATTAAAACAAAATCATCCTGTACGTTTCATGAACTAAAAAAATGGTACTACACTAACCTAATGAAAGTGACCAAGAGAAATATTAGACTTACCGGTTCTAAGGAATCTTTCAAGCAAAAATAATTTTCGATATCAGGATCATCTTCCACCATAGCCGGCCACCATGGATAACCTTCGATTTTCGCCCAGACGATGCTACCCGCGTTATATTTATTAAATATCATCAGCTCCTTTTCTTTATCGTCTATCGATTCTTCTTTGATTTCGCATCTATTATACCTCCCATCTGGATTCATCCAACAATACCATTTGTCAGATAGATCCAGGGGATCTTTCACGTCGGGTAGGTATCTATACTTGTCGCAAGAGTCGCAATACACGTAGAGACCGACGTTTCTAAATTCTTGAAGTGATCTCATTTTCTCGTAGAAGCTCTCGTTCGAAAAGTTCATATGTTCCTCCTCTTTCACATCTTTTCTGTTTAGAACTTCCTTGGAATTGGCGTCGCTACAGTTCATTGGTGGTGGTGAATCGAACTTATCTGCAGGAGTCACGATAATCTTCTTACCGTTAGCATCTTTTTCCTCCCTTGGAGCTTGGAACGATACCGTTGAGTTTTGGTCTTGATAAGTTTGTTTTTTCTTCTCCTTAACCAACTTCAACCAGTTATTGAACTTTGTCACTACCAAATTTTTGTAATACAAATTGACTTCTTTACTCAAAGATGACGGCATTTTAAAACTTCTATAATTTTAATATACGAATAACACTTATTAACCGTATTACTTTCATTCACCTAAAAAAATATTTCTGACAATTGTTGACTTTTGAAATTCAAGCACTTTCAAATGTTTATCTCGTTAACTAATCGAAATCATCAATTGATGATATCTTTACGTATCGGAAATAAAAAAAAGAAAAAAACGATTTTTCGCCTTGTACATCACGAAACAAAACCGCTATAGTTACGATGATTTAACTATCTGAAACAAATAAAATGAAAATATGTAAACATATATGTAATACCAACTGTCCATATAGGAGTCTTACCTATATGAGTATTAATAGTATTACCATTGTATAAAGAATATTCTTTAGGCAATAATACGTTAGGCAACGTATTATAGCCAAAATAATATTTTACAACGTTGCCTACAATATTTTTTGTATCGAAACGGAAAACGGCAACATACTAGTACGTTGTGAAGTTGACTTCTTGTGTGATTAGACAGTTTAGGTTATTGCGTATCTGTCATTATATTAAGTTATAACAATAAAAAGGATATTTTTATTCTAATAATACCAAAAACAACAAGTTATGGGTCCGAGACTTTTCACTGTATAAATAAATAATTAGGATTTCGAATCTAAAAACGAAAATTCATTAGAACAAAAAACTTTTCTGGAAACTGTAAAATAAGTGGAATAACTTTAAAAGCATATAGAATTATGGACTTGGTTATAAACCGCATAGGTACCAAGTAGTATTCATGATTATGAATTATAAAAACATACATTTGTCAACATATATTATGAGCTGTACTGGTAATTAAGTGACACGGAAATATTTGAAAAATTGTCTAAGCTGTATGAAGGACATACAGAACAATTAAAAGGTAAGTTCACTCAAAAATTTTTCAGCTATACCTATAAGAGAAATGATAATCAATATATCTGTATTCATAAGCGATAATAATAACCACAATGAGAGGCGATGAGTACACATTTAAAAAACTAGAAGATCAAAGCATGATGAAATCTGCAAAACGTGACATAAGCATAAAAGTTATTAGAAACATACATTTTGATGAATGCTTTCTTCAGAATGTTATAATATTTTCACTGGAACACAAAAGTTGAGTGTCAGACTGGATAATAGAATACATAAAAATGGTTGAAATTAAATTTGATACAAAAGTTCATTAAGTAAATATGAAAAAATGAGGTACTATTCTTGATTATACTCCAGCAAACTTTCCATAACTTAATGGAAAAGTGATTGAGGGTACACCACGGACACTAAATAATCCAAGTGTATTTAGCTCAGATGCTTATGCCAAACATTTAGAAAAAAACCTCAAAATTTGACAATAAAAAGAAAAAACTTCAGGTGATAGGATACTCGAATGGATATCGGCTCTGGAATAAAAATGAAATACATGATAATTCCTCAAGAAGCTTGAACAATCTTGACAGTACTTTAACTCTTGATAAACATTGTACTTCACAATGAAGCAGGAATGCTTTGTGCTCACTTCCCATTTCATCACACAGAATAGCAAAAAGTCGGGATTGCTTGGGCCGTGACTTAATGAAAGTTACAACCCTCAGTTCATAGCACGAGCACCATCAGTTGTCCGTTTTATTTTGTTATCTGTAATTAAATCATCGAGATATTTAAAAATTTTTTCCGCTGTTGGTTTTGACTATAAAGACTTGCAAAAAAGCAGTTCTTCTTTTATGCTTTAATTGGGTTCGAAACCTAACAAAGGCTAATAGATTAGCTTAGCAAGAAACTTCAGTACTTTCATCAAGTTGATGTGAAAAGTTTGTTTTAAAAATTCCTTTTCAGTGAATGAAACTTCAGATTCTACCCTACAGAATGAGCTGTTCTATTTTTAGCTATCAATACGAATAGGCGATATGATGCAATTGTAGCTTGTCTATTTTGCTCACCAGAAATTGATGTTTTCATTACTGAGTGTGACTTTAAGAATAAGTTCGAGTAAGAGGTGAGAATGCTTATCATTTGAACTGAACTTGAATGTTACAATCATACATAATTTTGAATTGTATAGGTATGAAGAAATTGAAAATGGAACTGAAGATACCTACAAAATTAAACTCAAACCTGAATGTATGCAATTATGGAATGAACATTTGATTGGATTGCACAGTGACAAATTGACAAATGTAAAAGAAGCATTAAGAAAACGAATGGCAATACCAATACTGACAACTCCACTTCAGATAATACTTTGAATGGCTAATGAAGATGCTAATAGAAAACAAAATGGGGAAAGTGAATTGAATAATAGAGGTAAATATTTAATTACAATAAATATATGTAAAAACTTATGATATACATGTTGTTTGGTTGATTGTACAATGAATCGACACTGAGAACATACACACAGCTGCCGAAAATTTGTTGAATGAACATATTACAAAAGTAAAAGTGCTTAAAAGATACTATGAAGGTAAGAAGAATACTCACATTGAGAAATCCAAGACATGTACTACTATTACACTGCCTGGCGCCTGTTTCTATGTTCTCCGTTAGTCTCTATGTGTTTTGTACAAATCAAAAAAATATTACCGAGTATAATTTGATATAAGATCGTCAGTTGATTGAATTAGTAAACTCACTCTCTACTCAATAACAACATTCTGAGGGCTAATGTAAAAGGCTTTTCTGTTCTATTTTTAGCGTAATGGGTGATGGGATGGTTAAAAAATGTTTTTGATGAATTTAAATTTGAAAAATCTGTCCCCACTTTCATGAATAAATTCGACGCATTTTTTTATTAAATTAGTTTTTCGCTACCACAAAGTCCTTGCAAAATGAAGTACCCAAGGCCCCTTGCTTCGGGTAATTCATCAGTATTCATGTTTGTTTCCTGTTTCTTTTTTATTGGAACTTCAATACCAGTGACAACGTTAGAACATTCTTCTTGTTGGTTACTAGAGTTAGTTTATTCTTAGAAGCACTTAAAGTTTCAAATGAGTGTAATAATTCAATTTAGGAAAATTTAGATGAAGCGGCTCTTTCAGACATCGTTGTAAAGTACAAAATATGCAATAAATATGCATGTCGATGAGTATGATTTACACAATCTAAATGCTTTTAAGAGGTTGGCAATATCTAATACTAATGAATGAATCACCATTTCCCAAATAGTATTTACAAAGCCAGATCGATAAGTCCACTTTTTGAATTTCCCGCCTGCCAACTGAAACAGCAACACTGCACATATCAATATGCGGTGTTGTTTGATTACTATATCTATACACCAAAAAATTGCTAACAATAATTTATTCAAACTGCTTAAGTTATTTAAACAACTTTTTTTTATTAATATTAAATATATTGATTAAATCTGAATAACTATATGTAAAAAAAAACTCGCGTGAAGAACAGCAAGGGCACGGAGGTAAACGTATAAATAGTATGGGAGCTCAACAAGATTTGAAATTTTTATAAAAAGATTCATTAATATCTTATATGAAAGAATAATCTAAATCCCTTCAATTTCAAACACATATATAAACATTTTTCTTCAAAACAATTAGAAAACACAATTAAGATTTTTACTTCACCAAAGAGTTTGTGATAACCTTTTCAGAATGTAAATAAATGATTCTGTGAATGTAAAACGATCGGTTAAACTTACATTCTGGTCCACATTTCTTAGAAGCACATTTTAATCATTCTCCAAAGCAACCATGGCATCTTAAATTCAAGTAGTCACAAAAATCTATTTCTAATTTATTTTCATAAGATTAATCTTTTTCTTAAAAGCGTCTTGTAAGATTTTTCAGTTTGTGGTTTTATTGTAAGTGAATATAGATATATTTTCGAGATCAAATCTTACTTTCTTCTTTTTTGGAGGGCTAACGTTTTCATTCAGTGCTCTGACTGACACTGGATATTGACGGTATTGCGGAATTATACTGATACATCTTAACTAGACATGATTTTTTCCTTCGAGGTTTATCGTTATTTTCCTAAATAAAAATATTTTCAAGACCAAGAAAATAATTTTGATGAAAAAGTTTATGAAAATATATAAGCTAGGCAACATCGCTATGTATCTGTATTCGTTTGCGATAAAATGGCTGCCTTTGTTCACTAAAAACTGAGAAAGCATTTTGAATAGATTTGTTGGAGTGAAATATTTTTGAGTGTTTAGATATTGTTCAAGTGACGTATTAGTCTTAGTTTTAATTTTTAGAAAAGCTTTTTATATTTCCCTATTCCAGTCATATGGTTAAATTAGTTACTTACAAAACTCTACAGAATAGGATACTCAAAAATTGTATATTCTTTTTCTGTTCAAGGTCAAATACCTTTAACTTGATAGTTAATCTGTAGTTTTGTCGTTTTTCAGTTTTATGGAAAAAATAGATTAGATAGTTACATATTTTCATCGTATTCCTACGTCACATCGTTGTGAAGAAGTGATTCACGAGTAAAAATGCAAATAAAATTTGAAAACTTTATTTTTTTGGCCAGCTTATATAATACCAACAAAATACTTCATCAAATTAAAAACAAACAATATTATCACCTTTGCATAAAAATGTACCAACTCAATACTCAACGAAAAGTATATCAATCAGTTGTTCTACAGTTTAGAGACTAGGTACCTAATCATTATAATTACCTAATTATAAAATAATCTTTCTGGCTTTCTGAGTGGCAAATTTATCAATACTTTTAGAAGCACTTAAAGTTTCAGGTGAGTGAAATAATTAAATTTCTAAAAATTTGGATGAAGCGGATCTTTCAGACTGATGTAAATTGTCTGCTTTGAAATGAGATCCACAAATATAAACTTCTTCTGGTAAATCTTTTTGCTGTATTTTCAATGCATCTAGCTACTTTTGTCTTTGCTCTACATTCGTACGAAATCTACAATTTTATATTGTAAAACGTTATCGATTTATCAACAAATAAGTTTACGTTACTCCACTGACACTCCCCTATGGAATGAAAAAAAAATAAGACTAATATGTCACTGGAAAAATATCTAAACACTCAAACAAAGGCAGCCATTTTATCGCAAACGAATACAGATACATAAGATGTCTCGGTATAATTCCTCAATACCGCTAATATCCAGTGGAGTCAGAGCACTACATGAAAACTTTAGTCCTCTAATTCTATATCCACTTACAACTAAACCACAAACTGAAAAATCTCACAAGATGCTTTCAAGAAAAAGATTAATCCGATTTAAATCCGTCAGACCTACAGCATCCAGTCAAAATTATCCTCAAACTGATAAAAATAGAGAAAGATCATGGCGACTTGATACCGCAATTTTACCGACATCGAATTAGTCTAAGACACCGATTAAAATAAATAAAAAAAACCATTTCGATATGGTTCGGCAAGTCTATCGCCATCCAGAGACACTAGTGAACAAATTGCAGAAAAATCTATATTCTTCCACGAAGAACATCAATCCCGTTTGACGCGACAATGCCGTCATCATTTTATGAAAATAAATTAGAAATGGATTTTTGTGACTGCTTGAATTTAAGATGCCATGGTTGCTTTGGAGAATGCTTAAAATGTGCTTCTAAGAAATGTGGACCAGAATCTAAGTTTAATCGACCGTTTTACATTAACAGAATCATTCATTTACATTCTGAAAAGGTTATCACAAACCTTTTCATGAAGTAAAAATCTTAATTGTGTTTTTTAATTGTTGTGAAGAAAAATGTTTACATATGTGTTTGACATTGAAGGTATGTAGACTATTCTTTCATATAAGACGTACATGAATTTTTTTATAAAAATAAATAAAGTTAATTCAGTTTTAATCAATATATTCAATGTTTATAAAAAAAGTTGTTTAAATAACTTAAGCAGTTTGAATAAATTATTGTTAGCAATTTTTTGGTATATAGATATAGTAATAAAACAACACTGCATATTAACATGTGCAGTGTTGCCGTTACAGTTGGCAGGCGGGAAATTCAAAAATTGATGGACATATCGATCTGGCTTTGTAATTACTATTTGGGAAGAGATGATTCATTCATTAATATTAGATATTGTCAACCTCTTAAAAGCATTTAGATTCTGTAGATCATACTCATCAATATGCATATTTATTCCATATTCTGTATTTTACATCAGTCTGAAAGATCCGCTCCATCTATATTTTCCTAAATTGAATTATTATACTCATCTGAAACTTTTAGTGCTTCCAAGAGTGAGGACTCTCTTATAACCAATAAGAAAAATGTTCTAATAATGTCACTGATATTGAGGTTCCAATAAAAAATAAAAACAGGAAATAAACATGAATACTGATGAATTATCCGAAGCAAGGGTTACTTCATTTTGCAAGGACAAGGAAAAACTAATTTACAAAAAAATGCCTTGAATTTATTCATGAAAGTGGGGACAGATTTTTAAAATTTAAATTCTTTAAAAACATTTTTCAATAAGTAGGTGCCTATATAAAAATGTGTAAATTCTGCATTTCTTCAACCTACTTCTCGAATTAAATCTCGCTACATACCTGTAATTTTTTAAAGGAATAGTAACTCCTTCATCTGCCTCTTTTTTCATGAAATTAATAATATTTTGATTATGATTTATCGCGTATAATAAGACCTGTTTAACCATTTAATGTATATATTTAAATTATGTTGAGTGCGCTACTGAACTTGGCACATGCGCCTACCTAGAGTAACCGGGCTTGCGCAGAAGAAGACAGACATCAATCATCAAGGAGCCACGAGGCCAACAGTGTTTTTTGTTCAGGCACACAAAGCATTTGTACAATAAAGTGAAAATCAAAACAAATCGTTTTATTGTATACAGTCCTCTTTAAAACATTTTCAATCAAGATATCCAACCATTTTGGTCTCTTCGAGCGAATTTAGTGTAAAAGCAGCGGCAACAGTTCACGCTGATTCAACAATTCAAGACAGTACTTACAACAATCAGACAATCACAGGCTGAAAAGTGTAGTGCAAATCATTTATTCTTCCAAACAGTAAGTTTGTTCCATTTTATCATCTGCATGCATAGGGATTTCAAATCATTAAAATCGATATTATTTCATTCTGAATCTCTATAAGTATTTTACTGCAAACTAGTTCATTTCATTTAGTCGGTTCTCACAAAACATCACAATGTTAGCAGGAGAAAATGAAGTAAATGTGTCAAAAGTAGATCAATCGAAATCGGACAAAACCGATATTTTGCTAGAGTTAAAAGAGCAACGCGATGTAGTTATCGAAAAGCTGAATAGGTTTATAAATTTCATTAAATGAGCCAACGAATCCGATTTATTAGAATTAGAATCACGTCTAGACCACGTATCGAGTATTTTCAACCATTTCGAACAAGTTCAGTCACGAATAGAATCGCTAGAAAAGTGTACAACTAATTCAGAATATCGTGAAACATTCGAAAACAGCTTCTTCAAAGCACAAGCCGGCGCTAAAAATAAAATTGTAAAGTTTCACAGCAACATACAAGCCAGAATAACAGCTAGTCATAATGTAGCTAGACAAAATAATTTGTTCAACAATAGTGTTACTGTAAATTCAAAAATTACACTGCCACCAATTGACTTACCTATCTTTGATGGCGATAAAAAAAATGGGTATTTTTCATTCAAAGATTTCAGGCATTAGTTGACCAGAATCAGCAGTTATCTCAAGTAGAAAAGTTGTATTATTTACAGGGCCGACTTAAGGGTGAGGCAGAAAAATTAATTCAGCAACTTGAGTTGACAGATGAGAATTATTTAGTAGCTTTACGTATATTGCGAGAACGATTTGAAAACAAAAAAATTATTATAGACAAACATGTAGAAGAATTATTTAACATGCCAGTAATTACTAAGGAATCAGCTCATTTTTTAAGAAATTTAACTGACACATTCAAACAACTAATTCCTTCACTCAAAGCTCTAGGTGAACCAACTGATTCGTGGGATCGCCTATTAATTCAACTATTAAAAATTAAACTAGACGCACGTACTAGGGAACGTTGGCATGAACATTTACATTTACAAAATAAAAGAGAACCTCCACCATTGTCAGAATTTCTCGACTTTTTAGTAAATCGTTGTGAATATTTAGAAAGCAAAGAAAAAACTGATAATCAGCAAACCATGTTAAAATCTAACTATTATAATCACACGCCCAAAAATGCAAATAACAGTATACAAACAAACAAAATTAATTCTAAATATCCCTCACGAGGTGAAGGTCAAACAATCACATGTGCCGTCACGCAGGCGCAATGCGCTTATTGCAAAGATCAAGATCATTACATTTATTCATGTAAAAAATTCCTTAAGTTACCAAGTTCAACGCGACAAAACGAGGTAATTAAACTAAAATTATGCTTTAATTGTCTCAGAGGTGATCATAGGTCAGATTCTTGCACTCGTAGAACCTGCAAGGTTTGTCAAAAGAAACATAACACACTAATTCATCGAGACTACATTCAAACACAAAATCACAGCAATCCTTCATTAGCCACAAACACACATTTGGCAATTGAAAATAAACAAAACACAGACGCACCTCAAGAAACTACCCAACTCTCATCAATCACACATCATCTAAATAATAAAAAACAAAATGTTCTTCCCCAGGTAGCAAGGTCACGTGAAAATGACGTCGGAATCTGGTCATGAGATGACTAGTAATGACCAGTTCAATGACGTGAATATAACGTGAAAATGACCTCCTAATGTCTCGGACCAATGACGTCATTTATATCACATGATTTACACGTCACATAAGACGTGATTTTTAATTGTTGTATGACGTGATTATGGCGTCTACTACTACGTCAATTTGTCCCAGTTTAAAAAATGTTTAATAGGCTTCAATTTGTTTTAATAAAGAAAAAGACTTTACATGTACATAGGAAAGGGAGCACACCTATAAAAATAAACCAAAATATTATTTTGATAAAATTTATTTATCAATAGCATGAAAAACATGATATAACTGCAAAAGAAACTTAAAATTCCAGTTTTCATAACACAAATTAACAATGTATTGTAATATCTGTTCAAATTAGAAATACTGAATAGTATATGGTTTATTTATTATGAAAGTAATATTTTAAAATGTCAAAACGTCCTGTGAAACAAATTACTGCTCTATTTGCATGAAAAATTGGAAAAAAGAACCTAAAATTGGCTATGAATAATAGGCATCGCCATTAGAGAACCCCTTAATTCAAGAACAATACATTTGGCAGTTATTTTCCCAACAGGCCATATTTTGAGATCTGTGAGATTTTCAACTATGAAAATATTTAAATTGCTGGAAGGATATGGATATGTATATAAGTCTGAATAGCCGAGAAACTCTTTGCCAATAAGATATATTTGACTGTCAGCAGATTTTACTATATTATGAATTTCAACTATTTTATTCCCAATTAAAACATAACTATCCGCCTTAGAATGATTACATGCTGATAATGTTATGCCTGGTAATCTCAATTTATGAAACTGTTGATTCCATTTCAAATTTTCGTCAAAAATAAGTGGTCCCAATGTATGTTTACTTTCCAATTTATACGTAATATTAGATACTGGCTGTGAAATTAAAAAATCCTTTTCAACAAGTCGTCAATGAACTTGTTGTAGGGGATTGGTTGGAGATTTTATTAATGATTTTATCTCTCCCAAATAATTTTCCAACGGAAAAGTCGAAAAATTGTCCAATTTGCCTAATAAATCTACATCATCACAAAGATGTGACATTAAGTGTACATTATAAACCATGAACTCCAAACCATACAAAGATTTTGAATGTTTGATAAATACATTTATGATATTTCTCACAAAAGGGATTTTAAATTTTTCAATATGGCTCTGTGATAACAATATTGAAACAGAAAAATGAAGAGCAAGAAAGTTTTCATATATAGCTAAATCCACAATATCTTTAAGAACCGAAGGACCTAAGTACACTAAAAACATTCTATATTCAGTAGCTTTCCAATAATTTAGTTCATTAAGCGAACGGGGTTTTCGATTGAATTCTACTGGTATCATATTTTTAAGGTTGAGCAATCGTTCTGAAATCATTTTAACTCTCTGATGTTGTAATCTAACCTTCAAGGATCCTGCAATCCAAGTATTTAGTAGCTTTCTAACTACTCCTAAGCAAATGTTGTGCATGTAGTCAATCGGAAAACTACTAATTAGATCAATTGGTAATTCATGAAAACTAGTCTGCGAGATATGATGCTCATCATCCAATTGTAAGCGAAAAGATTCATTCGTGCGTTTCTGACCATTTAAACCATTGAAAACTACCTTGTGTTTATAATATTCTCCGTGAATTGTGCATCTATCACAAGAGGAATATCCTGAGTGGAATTTAGTGCCTTTTAGATAGGCCCTTGCAGGTGCATCACACACAAAACTATGTACCTCTAATGTGAAGTGTTTGTTACAAATAACAAAACCATTTTGCAATAAATCTTTCAATTCTACTATGAATAGATGAAGAAATGTATTTAAAGGATGTGGTTTATTTTTTCCACAAAAAATGGAAATTGCAAAAGGTCTACTACCAGAAATATTTTTTATTAATCCCAAAATAGGCCAAAACTGCATTTTTGAACTTTTGAAGAGTGGAATGCCATCAACATTAAAACTAATTTGTATTGTCTACACAAGTATCATTTGAAATAAGCTTAGAAAGAGCACTCCTCAATCCAAAATAACAGAACTGACCAGATTCTATATCAACAATTGGTGTAAATTTTGGGGTTGATAACAAGGTACGACTGTCTAAAGGAAGTTCAGGGTGGTAAGGATGAAGCAAATGAAGTAGGTGTGTCAAAGCAGAAAGTGAAATTTTATGTTTTATAGCCCATTCAGCCAAATCATTAGCAATAGAAGTTTCTGTACATAATGAATCATTGTTATCAGAACTGATTGATTTATCAACTTTAACAGATGATGTACTAGTACTAGTACTACTAGTGTTGCTGCTAATAGTGTCATTGAAGAAAAAGCAGTCATTTGTTTCATCAACATTTTCTGCACCCCGTCCAGGGTTAACAGAGGTTCTTGACTTATATTGACATTCTTGTTTGGTCGCTTGTAAAGCCCTTCTACACTTTTGTCTTGAACCAACCAATTCTTTCAACTTACGTTTTGACATTTTTAAAAATAAAAATATATGCTAATAATTCATAAAAAGTAGTTGATAATACAATCAAACCAGAGCACCAGCATTTCTTTTTTGCTCACGTTGTTTGGCATGTTTTAGCCATATTTTGATAGCATTTTCCACATCTGCTTGAGAGGTCAAGGGAGTTTTGATTTGTATGGCACCTGTAACGAAATAAATGAGTGGTTATTTAATGAGAATTATCCCTGTCGCAGAAATAAAAAAATAGTATTATTCTATTATGCTTTATGAAGGACGAATTTAGGCAGTACCACACAAAAACAACGAATAGTACTTACGAATGATGACAGATTTCACTAAAGTGTTGGAAAATGGCACTTTATTGTTTCTCTGCCCAGCAAAATTATACAATTTGGCCAAACCGTTGGTCAAGAGTAGTCTCATGATTCTATTAACATGAGCTGTGGTGCCATTTACTCCAATTGAGGAAAGGTAGGATGCCTAAAGCAAAAAATAAAACTACTATAATAGACCTCCATAATAAAACTATCACAAAATTCTATTTTAGAGTAAGTACAATAAATATTTAGATTACAATTACACTTAAATCAATGGGAGATGTCTAATTCTTAATTCACTTTTTATGAAATTCTATGTAAAAAGTACTTACCAAATCATTAAATTTTTCTTCGGATTTCAAATATTGTTCCAAATTTTCAAACCTCCTTTGATCGTTTATTGGAAACTGCACGGGTATGTCATTGGGTAGACTAGCAACTACTGAACTTCGAGAGTTTTTTAAAAGAGTCTTTACTTCCTTGACCTCTTCTCTCAACTTTTTCAATTCCAGAAAAATTTTCTCTAAATCTATTATATATATATATATATAAAATTATTCACAGTATTAAACAAATAAAAGAACCTACTTTTTGGATGAATTCTATCTGTATTCTCTTCAGACTGTATATTGGAAGTTGTTTGAATTGATTGCGAATGTGATCCCCCAGGTGTTTGAGAAAGCAATTCTGTACTTTGTCTAGTGGAAGTTGGTGGAGATATTTGTGAATTTGGTTTCACAATCGGCCTAGAAGCTGACTTACCTAAAACAAAAGAAGAATTCTAATTTTTTATTATTTATTTTCAGTGTCAGATTGTACGCTTAGTATCTACGCTAACTGCGTAGAGCCCAGTTTGATCTCATACCTATTAATATCTATAAAAATATTTCATCCTCTTAAAAAATTATTTGTAAATAAAAAAAATAAGTTAGACATTATTTCGATTAAAGCTATTTTAAATAGAAACATATTTATAGAAAAGTGTACTTACCAGAGCCACTCACAGAAATATATTTTTGGAAAGATGGAGGCCTTATCAGATTTGATACTGTTTCTCCTTCACTTTCACTGTCACTCAAAATCCTTCTACTAACGAATTTTCTCCTAGTTCGCTCTCCCTCACAATCTGAAGTAAGGTTGTCCGAATTATATTCGCATTTCTTCAGTTTTTTTTGTGCCTTGTTGAGATCATCTGAAAAATTAAAAAACAAATATGTATAACAAATACCCAGAACCACACCACAACTCTTTAAAATTCTTTTGAAAATATAAACTTAATGAAACAAAACTAAATCACGCACCACATTCAAAAAATATTCTTTTTACTCCAGACAACTTCCAATTATGTTCATTTGGTTCTTCACATAGTGTGAGAGCCCTATTGAAAGCAGCACTCGTTCTGTATGGTGGCCACAAAACATTCTGCTTCAAAGGGGTGAACCAGGAAGAATGAACCAAACCTATTAAACCATTTTCGGAAAATTCTACACTCACAAATGCCATTGTTACTATAAAACTACAAAATAAAGGTCAAAACTCATACCACTGCTAAATACCAAGTTAATAAAAATGCATAAAATCTACTTCTATTTGAGACAAACAAGGTAAATCATAGCACTACAAATATAGCCATTTAAGTCAATGTATGAAGTTAAGACATATGGTTTATTGAGTTTCTTCATCTATTTGAGCGCTAAAATTTTGGAGGCAATTTATTCAGTCAATACCTCTAATTGGCTATTTCCCAATCATAAATGTTTCGCTTGAAACATGAAAATTATAACTGAATAAAATTAAGAATTGAGAAATTGAATTATTATTTTCGACCATACATGCCATAACCTTTAACCAGATATATTCAAATCAAAAAATATAATAATTATTATACTTACCACAATGGAACAACAGAAAAACTAAAAACACTAATAGCAGCACCGCAGATCATCTAACTATTATTAAATAAAATATATATTCATAATAAAATATATAATCATAATAACCAAGCCGGTTTATGATTAATATAAAATGGTCGTTCGTTGTGGATGGCGGGTTGTCATCATCATGTTGGCCAGCGGCTCAAGCGCATACGCGTTACCTTAGTAGATCCCGCCAATTATAAATTTTTATAGGAAGTTTCTTAAAAAAAATTATTTATAGATATTAGATAATATTATAGGTTTTGTTTAAATACCATATAAAAAGATCTCAATTTTTTTGGACTTAATAAATAAAAAAATGCTGGAATTTTCAGTGTCATGGTTGTTTATTATCGAAAATAGCCTCACAAAATAATTACATTAGTCACAAAATAAAACAAATGAAATATATCTGATTTTTTCAGATGAGTTATCACTAGATAGTCTCGTCATTATGACGTGACAAGATGTCGTGTTATACACGTCAATTATTTGACGTTATTATCACGTCGATTTTTGGTGGTCTCAGTGTTTTCGACCAGTGATCACCAAATGTTGACGTCATTATGACGTGCCCTTGCTAGCTGGGTCTTAGCACAGCGGCTGTATTCCTCAAAGACAAATCAGGCAATTTAATCAAAGCACGTGCATTGTTAGACTCGGGTTCTCAATCAAATCTAATAACCTCTGACCTTGCGCGAAAATTAAATATCGGTACTACCAAAATAAACTTACCAGTGATCGGTGTTAATCAGGTTACTACTAATATCACAGAGCAATTAAATATTGATATAATTTCAAGAGAAAACAATTCTTTTCAACAAAATGCTACATTTTTAGTTATAAACCAAATAGCGGGTAATATTCCAAACTTCAAAATCGATTGTCAACATTTAAATATACCGAAACGAAACACATTACTCTTGCGGATCCTGAATTCGATAAATCCGCCAAACTGGATATTCTCTTAGGCGCAGGTGTTTTTTGGGATATTTTAGCGGATGGGCAATTTAAGCTCGGCGACGGTAAACCGATACTTCAGAAAACATTATTTGGATGGGTCATATCGGGACCCATATATCAAAATTATTCAATTCAAAATAACAGTAGTAATACCATATCATGTATTTTAATCACAACTACGCTTGAAAACGCAATTGAGAAATTTTGGAAAATCGAGGAATACCAAGACGATAACAAAACCAAACGGACGATTGAAGAAAAACAATGCGAAGAACATTTCCTAAAAACAATTCAGCGGACCGAAACTCGCAGATTTCGTGCGACGTTGCCAGTTCCCGAAGGTGTAGGCGATTTGGGGAATTCGAAGATGAATGCGATTAAAAGGTTTCACAAATTAGAAAGTAAACTGATCAATGATACAGTCATACGTCAACAATATTCGGAGTTCATGAGGGAATATGAAAAACTCGGGCACATGACCAAGGTGCCGACGTGGGCAACGGAAGTGGATGGAAAGGGAGTTTTTTACCTACCACATCATGGTGTCGTGAAGGATAGTGCAACCACTAAACTACGAGTGGTGTTCGATGCATCCGCCAAAACAGGAAACGGTATTTCGTTGAATGATACGCTAATGGTGGGTCCTACAATACAGGAAGATCTTTTTGCTATAATCATTCGTTTTAGACAACACAATGTAGCAATGGTAGCGGACATAGAGAAGATGTACCGGCAGGTGGAAATTGTAGAAGAGCAACGTGATTTACAGCGAATTATGTGGCGTTCGGATCCAAACCTGCCTCTAGAAGTCTACACATTAAACACCGTAACATACGGCACAGCTCCAGCTTCATTCATTGCTATACGATGCTTGCACCAACTCGCTTTAGAAAACAGTAAAAAGTACCCAGTAGCATCACAAGTAATAACTCGCGATTTTTATGTTGATGACCTCATCACTTGTACAGACACCATTGAAAATGCACAAATTTTGAGGCAAAACATCACCAACATTTTAGAAAGTGGATCCTTTCCTCTTCGGAAGTGGAAAACTAACAAACCAAACATTTTCAACGATATTAACAACATTTCAGATCTACCAGATCATTATCTATCAACCGATGACCAATCAAAAAATTTAGGGCTTGTCTGGAACTCTCAATCAGACACGCTACATTTCAGCACAGATTCAATACAAATTGAAAATAACAATTTCACAAAACGCGAAATACTCTCCGTAATTGCTCAGTTATTCGATCCATTGGGCTTGGTCGGTCCAGTAATTGTTAAAGCCAAAGTTATCATGCAAAAACTTTGGCAGCACAAAGTAGATTGGGATCAAATTGCTCCTTCACCAATAATTTCAGAGTTTATTCATTTACAAAAGGAATTACCTATTTTGGCTACAATTAAAATTCCTTGACAAATAACAGTTCCCAAAGCCAATATTATTGAAATTCACACTTTCAGCGATGCATCTACTATCGCGTATGGTGCGTGTTCATACCTACGAACTGTAGATAACTCCGGACAATGCTCTGTACGTTTAATTTGTGCTAAATCAAGAGTAGCACCTTTAAAGGTTGTCACGTTGCCACGCTTGGAGCTAAACGCAGCTTTATTAGCAACGAATCTGACAGCTAAGCTCATGGAGGCTTTTACTTGTCGTATATCTAACATTTTTTATTATACTGATTCAACCATCGTTTTATCGTGGTTAAATACGGAACCCGCACTTTTAAAAACATTTGTAGCAAACCGCGTAGCGGACATACAAGGAAAATCCAAAATCGAAAATTGGCAACATGTAAAATCCGAACATAACGCGGCTGACATCATCTCGAGAGGATCACTACCCAGTCAGCTGCTCGAATGCGACATGTGGTGGAACGGGCCATTCTTTCTAAGCAATCCTAATCGACCGGTCACGAATAATAATTTTTTACCACTCATTGAATTACCAGAGGTAAAAAATTCCGCGTTAACACAAAATGTAATTATAGCTGATAGTACGATATTCGAGAGATATTCTAATTTCGACAAATTAAACAGAGTCATAGCGTGGATTTTACGATTTAAAGGTAACACATTACGTGCAAAACATGATAGAATATACGGTACAAAACTCACAGTGCACGAATTAAAACTGGCAAAACAAAGTATTATAAGGGCAACGCAATCAGTGCATTTTGCGGAAGAAATAAAATGTTTAATTAAAAATAAACCGCTAAACGCTCATTCAAAATTGTTAACTTTAAACCCATTTTTAGATAGCGATCATTTATTGCGGGTAGGGGGGAGAATTGTCAATTCAAACTTTTCATTTGACAAAAAATTCCCTTACGTCATACCTCATAATGGTCACGTCACGCGCCTTCTAATCGAAAGAGAGCATACATTATTATTACACGCTGGTGCTCAAGCAACTTTGGCCTCTTTCAGAAACAACTTTTGGCCATTGCGGGGTAAACAAATTGTCAAAAAGATTTTACATCAATGTATAACTTGCTTTCGAGTAAAGCCTCGCTCTTACAATGAAAAAATGGGAAACTTTCCTAGCGTACGCTTCGCACAAGCTAGACCGTTTTTAAGCAGTGGCATCGATTACGCGGGGCCATTTTCGGTCAAGGAAGTTAAGCACAGAAATAGAAAATTTATAAAGGCATATTTGTGTATTTTTATTTGCATGACTACCAAGGCTGTGCATTTAGAGGTAGCAACTGATTTAACTGCAAATTCGTTTCTAAACGTCCTCAAAAGATTTGTTTCACGGCGCGGTCTATGCAGTGATATATATTCTGACAATGGGGGATGTTTCGTTGGAGCAAACAATGATTTGCGATCGTTCCTAAAAACATTAGAACAAGACAATTCATTTTCTACATTTTGTGACACACAAGGAATTCGGTGGCATTTTAACCCTGCGAACATATGGGTGGTTTGTGGGAATCGGCTGTGAAATCGGCCAAATATCATCTAAAAAGAGTGATAGATCTAAACTGCTTGTCTTTGGAAGATTTTACCACCCTATACATTCAGGTGGAGGCCACTCTTAATTCTAGACCTCTAATCCCATTAACCGATGATCCCAACGACCTTTGTCCTTTAACTCCCAGTCACTTTTTAATTGGCGACGTGTTGAAGGCCATACCTCAATCAAACGTTCAGCAAATACCAGTTAACAGGCTATCAACGTATCATGCACTGCAGCAAATGTATCATCATTATTGGCGACGTTGGTCTTCCGAATACGTCTCAACTTTGCAGCAACGTGTAAAGTGGAAAACTGCAAGTAAAGAACTTCTCAATATAGGAGCTCTCGCCTTATTGAAGGATAAGAATTCGCCGCCATTGTATTGGGCTTTAGCTCGCATTGTTAAGCTGCATCCAGGCAGCGATGGCATCACTAGAGTAGTTACCCTCCGTGCGAAGAATGGAATCCCGAGGAGGGCGGTGTCAGAAATTTGCGTCCTACCCATAGACGTTTAAAAAGTGTTTCTTAGTGATTGACATTTATTTTGACATTTTACTTTTAAGTTGTTTGAAAACACATATAAATTTCATAATTTTTTATATTATTTGTCGTTTGAAAGTCGAGCCTTTCAAGGAGGCCGGTATGTTTAACCATTTAATGTATATATTTAAATTATGTTGAGTGCGCTACTGAACTTGGCACATGCGCCTACCTAGAGTAACCGGGCTTGCGCAGAAGAAGACAGACATCAATCATCAAGGAGCCACGAGGCCAACAGCGTTTTTTGTTCAGGCACACAAAGCATTTGTACAATAAAGTGAAAATCGAAACAAATCGTTTTATTGTGCTTCTCACATTGTATACAGTCCACTTTAAAACATTTTCAATCAAGATATCCAACCAAGACCTTGCTTTCCAACTTTTTTTGCGGACATTATTAAAACGATTTTGTCCCTAATGTTCAAAAACAGCGCTATCTGTAGAATAAACTATGGCACAGACTAAAAAATAACACCGAACACAATAAATCACACTATCTACTGAACAACGAATAATACTAAATGCTGAATGTCCGATGTTCGTTCGGTTATGCATCTGTCCATAAGCGCAAATTATTTATAATATTACCGTACTTTCCTTCCTAAGTAAAGGCTTGGCAATATCGAAGAGAGGCTCGGGATGGTAATAGATCCATGTATGGAGTGTAGAGAAGGAGTAACATCTCTTATGGACGGTACGTTTAAAATATGGTCTGAATTCTGTAGGGATAATACGTGGCGCTGATTGTACTATGAGATTGAGATCTGCAGTTAAACACTTACTATATCTGAAACTAGCTTCAGATTCTATAAACTAACGAAAACAGAATATTATGTAGGTGGTGAAAAGAATTAAACAACGTTTAAAAATATTAAAAAAATAGTAAAAAAATCATGGTGAAAACTTGTTGTATTTCTGGATGTATAAGTGGTTCTTTAAAAGATTGTGGTATTCGTTCATCTCAAAATATAAAACAAGCAAGTCTCTTTGGAATACCAAAGGTAAGTCATGTTTGAATCTCTTAGAAAGCAAAATTCATTCAAAATTGATATTTTTATATGACTATAACTATTATATTAGTTGCTAATGAAGTTCAATATTTTATTTTTATGAACCGAAATATTTTTTTTATTATTCTATTATTTTTATTGATCTAATTATATCGCTATAATTATTATATTAGTTACAAATAAAATTCAATATTTTATTTTAATCAACCAAAATGTTTTTTTTATACTATTTCATTATTGTTACATGATTCTACTTTTTTTTCATATTAGAATATATGTATTATCTAAACCAAATAAATAGCTAAATAATAAAGTTAATTTAACGAGATTCTGTTTTTCAAGCGAATACCCTCTATAATCAGCGCCACCTATTTTCCCATCAAAAATCAGCTCACATTTTTTAACCCAGAGATGTTCCTCCTTCTCTACACTCCATAGATCCATGGTTACGCGACGACTTACCTTCGAATTCTGATTTGGACCATGCGGCATTCGTGCAGCGTTGCGTCTATTTAGCACTTGCATTTCTATATGAAAAATACCGAACAATCGTAAAAAAACGCCAGTGTCACATAAATGGAATGGGCCTAAGAGAGAAGGAAATTATTGCGGACTTTGTCAGTTATGACGCGTCTGGCCTTTTCTTAGCTGATTTGTACTTTATACAATAAGTTTTTACATATATTTATTGTATTTAAATATTTGCCTCTATTATTCGATTCACTTCCCCATTTTGTTTTCTATTAGCATCTTGATTAGCCATTCGAAGTATTATCTGATGTGGAGTTGTCAGTATTGGTATTACCATTCGTTTTCTTAATGCTTCTTTTACACTTGTCAATTTGTCACTGTGCAATCCAATCAAACGAAGACTACGAAGAAGAAGAGGAGAAGCAAGAAGTAGAAGAAGAGAAGGAGGACGAAGTATAAGGAGAATAGCAGAAAAATACTTTTGAGTGGCGGTGTCGTGATTTTTAAAAAAATTTTCTATCGGAATTCAAATTTCCGTTCTAATTTTTGCAAAAATTTGTTAATTTTCTCAATAAAGTTTGTTGAAAAAATCCTATTTTTTAAATTTAAATAAATTTCAATAATAAATCATTTTTATGCCCCTTTCCGTCAATTTGATGCCCAATTCCATTTGGCACAAAAATTTCAAAAATATGACTTAATTTATTATTCAACTATCAAGCCGATAATTTTTCTTATGTCTCAAGTCTATCAATTTCAATAAATTCCAATAAAACAACTTGAAAATAGCAATTTTTTTTCGCGTATTTTCGATGCATAAATCAAAGATTCTCAACATTTTTTTAGAATATTGTTGTGTATCGTAAAAAGTATAGAAAAGAAAAACAGCAGTGAGTGAAGAATTACTTAAACTAAAAAAATTTGATTCTTGTATTTTCTAAAATAAATATTCATCATAATAGAAGAGTGATAGTAAATTGACCAAATTTCGACTGGGAAAATGTGAAAACCAACCTGGAAAAATCGGGAGCAGACGAGTACTTGATTTTCAATTTCTACTGAACACCTATTTCAAGAAAAGTTGTGGATGTAACGGATAAAAGTATGAACAACTGTTGACTCGTTTTTCCTGAATTCTCTGTATCTGAGTTAAGAAGCTATGTGCATATCTATGTACTCTGCTTGGAATTGAAGGTAAAGTTATTCCAAGTTTCTCAGACAGAACTAAGACACCGAATGAGAACTCTTACGACAGAATAGAGTGCAGGAAAGCACATTCATTACTTCCTCTACCTTCCGTTGAACTATCAAGAGCTTCTAGAAGAGCGGGGAATGCAGGAAGTTGTTTCATTAAGGTCAACACTGCTTCGAGCATTTCTATACACCTTGTTTTACACAGTGTCTTTGAAAACTAAATTTACCTGGCTCAATTCAATCGGAGATATGGAAAGTTGCTGTATACTGCAAGAAGTTACATCTTGGAAATTCCGGTTTGGACTTTCTTAATTATTCCACTCATTTTCATCTGCCATTATTGTGAAAAACTCTAGACTTTTTTCGATTCGATTTACTTCAGCGCGAATTCTGAGGCTAGATTTACTATAAAATTTCCTTGGACGAAACAACTCCCAGTTGCATCTATAATTTCATGTTCTATATGATACGTTTTGGACACAACATGAAACCATCATTTAATAATTGGAATAAGCTTAATTGAGGTACAATATGCGAAACGGTTTTTGTTGGCAAAAATCTTGAAGAAGCCTATGGATATTTAGCGTCAGTGTGTGAAGTAACTTTTCTTAATTTCATAACTTTCCCATTTTCTGAATAATTCTCGTGTTCAATGGCAAACAGAAACATTATCTAAATAGTTTTAGTTTGAAAATAACTAGGTATAAGACATCAATCAATCCAAAATATAAGTCGAATTCACTTTATTTACAATCCAAATTACAAATATAATGATATGAATATTCACTATCTTGGGAAATTTAAATACCCGGATCTGATCGACGGTTATTGAACAAAGTCATAGAACATTCTAATCCCGGAGCTTTTGGCGAACATTATCTAATCAAAGTGTATTTCGAACTAGAGTTTCCATAAATAATCCAATTGTTTTATCCTAATTTCACAAAATCTGGTTACAATTGTGAGGAATCAGCGATCAATGTCCAATTTAGCGGAGAATCAATTGAACTACTCATATTATTGATTGTTATACTAATAGATGGAGTATTGTCAATATTCTCAGTAGTTCTAGAATCACTAATTTTATTTATTATTTATTCTGCTACTTTTTAATTTTTTTTCTGTATCCTTATATTCTGCTTGATTGCGATTGGTTTTTTCTATCAGATCACCAGATGCAACATTTTCCTACAGACAAATTTAAAAATTACTATATTTAAAATTGGTATTTTCATCTTACCTCTTCATTCGCAAATTTATCCTCAAAACCACTTGATGAAGGACTGGCTTTTCCACTACATTCAATTTGTGATTGCTCTTCTTCTAATATACTTTCCGTTGTTAAATTGATCATTAGAGCTGTACGCAATAGCAGAACATTGTAAAATAAAGTGTTACGACAAACCTGCTAATTTAAAGAAGACTACACTGTTCATATTCCTTTTATTATTCCAAGTCCAGATGATAATTTTGTTTTTTCTTTTGCTGTAAAAACGACATATTTTTTTATATAGCCGAACCAGAATTTGTTGCGATTATCGAAAATTAAACAAAAATATATTACGCGATAGATTTCCACTTTCCCTTATTGAAGATGTCCTAGACAGCTTACAGAGAGCAAGGATATTCAGCACCCTTGATTTGAAAAATGGATTTTTTCATGTACCTGTTGAAGCAAGAGCACAAAATATACTTCTTTTGTAACGCCGATTGGTCAGTACGAGTTTATGAAATGTCCATTTGGAAGTAGTAGTCAAGCAGTTTTCCAACGATTCATCGCTCATGTCTTCAGGGAGTTGACTGCAGGAATGTACGTTATATACTACATGTTATCATCTTGAGTGCGAACGAAGAAGAGGGGATAGAGACAGCTGCAGAATATGGACTAGAAATGAAAAAGAAAAAGTGTCAACTGTTGAAAACCGAGGTAAAATTTTTAGGATACATAGTAAGTGACAAACAAGTCCCAATCATAACTACACACCTATGCAAATATACATAGTTATTGAGCATTCTTTTAGCAGCGATCTAGTGACGATTCGAAGCTTCACCGGATATACTACATGAGTAGAAAGACGACCCCTGCAGAGATGAAGTATACAAGCTATGAGCTCGAAATACTCGCCATTATTAAAAGTGTGAAGAAATTCCGAATCTACTTGCTAGGAACGAAATTTAAAATAGTTACAGACTGTAGTGCATTCATAAAAACCATGGAGAAAAGGGACCTTACAACAGGAATTGCACGATGGGCCCTAGAAGAATTTCAGTATGAAATTGAGTATAGACGATGTAGGCAGATGGCGATAAAAATGATTTTGACTACCGAAGAGTATGAAGATTTTTATTTAGAGCATGATATATTGTATAAATACGATAATGGATTAAAATTACTTGTCATTCCAAAGAACATGCAGACTTAAAAAATAATAATAAAAGTCCACGAGATAGGAAATTTTTGAAAGAAAAAAACACAAGGAGTAGTAAACAAGGAATTTTACATACCAAGACTAAAAGACAAAATAGAAACGATTAAAAATAACTGTATACCTTGTATATTATGGAATAAAAAGGAAGGAAAGAAAGAATGAATGCTTCATCCTATACAAAAACTAGAAGGTCCGCTAGAGACGTATTACGTCGACCAAATAGGACCAATGAAGTGAACAAAAAAATTATCAGCACATTTTTGTGATAGTTGATGACTTTTTCAAATTTGTGTGGCTTTATCCAACAAAATCAACCACGACGAAAGAAGTGACATGTTGTCTTGAAAAATAGCGTAAAATATATCACTTCGTCCTGTACGAAAGAAAGAAGGAATGCTTCATCCTAAAATCAACAAAATCAACGACGACGAAAGAAGTGATATGTTGTGAGCGTAAAATATTTGGAAACCCGTCAATGATAATATCTGACAGAGGATCCGCGTTCCATTCTGAAGAATTCGAATTATATTGCAGAGAAGAAAATATTAAACATGCGTCAACAACTTGTGGAGTCCCACGAGGTAATGGACAAGCGGAAAGGGCAAATAGGACCCTTATACCAATCTTAACAAATCACAGTTTTGAAGAGCCAGGAAAGTGGTACAAATACGTTGACAAAGTACAGACTGCCTCTAATTCGACCTATCAGCGAAGCATAACTACCACACCCTTTGAAGTATATACATCTGATCCAAAATTGAAGAGAAAATTTTTAGATCCACACGAAATTGTTAAGGTTAAAGAAAATGATAGATATGACGTTGTTAAAATCGGAGATCACGAGGGACCCAATCGAACGACAACATGCGCTGAATATATAAATCCATGGGTCAGCTATGAAAGAGACGATTCCGAGGCGGATTCTGAGCAGAATGGCCCAATGTAGGATCGAGATGATTGCTCTACTCCATCCTACGGCGAGGCGCAAATTCTGTAATAACAGTGTTTTCTTTCTAACCGGCGTTTTAAGCAGAAAAGAACCCTAGACAACCAAGAAAATCATTTAGTTATTTATTGCGTTATGCAGTTCTGTGGTGATACGAGGATGTATTGAAAAATTCTTAGCCTACTATAAAACCAAACAAAATTTCAATGACAAAATATTTTATTACGCAACAAGACCTCCACACCTTTTATTACCTCATCGTTGGGAGAAAATTTACGACCTATGGAACTTTTTTTCAGTTGAGTGATCAGTAATGTCGGATAGTAATCTCCAGTTATTGTTCTACCCTTAATAAAAAAATCAATCATGATTACTCCATGGCAATCCCAAAAAACTGGAGCAAGAACTTTTCTAGCACAATTTTGAACACGAAACTCCTTAGGTCTGGGAAAACCAGAGTGTCGCCATTCCATCCATTGTTGCTTTGTTGTCATAAACTGTATCGATATTTTCGAGGACTGACACAGGGCTGGCCTTCCCGATCGGTCATCATCTTCAATGGAAAATTTACCTCGTAAATCTGCTCACCTCTTAACGCTTCTAAATACAGGTACTTGATGATGGCTCGATACTCCAATTTTTCGATTTTCACATTTTCGGTGGACATATTTTTTCTTTCAATTTATTGCGTAACTCTGGTTTACGTTTTTGACGTAAAACTTAACACTGACACTTTTAATAAGTTATTGTTCGGTATGCTATGGTAACGCAATATTTTGTTTATGCATGGAACTGGTCTAGGCTACCAACTTATAAATACATCGTCGTATAGTTCAAATCGGGGAAGACAATAACCCCTCCACTTTGGGATTCTCAAATATTTGAGGTTACCTACTCCAAAATAACGTTTTCATCACTTTAGGGTTATGTAACGCACAATACCAATTTGTTGGGGTTTATCTAAGAGATACAAAAATTTTAAATTGTTCACAATATCCAGTACAAAATGAGTAATTACTGAACTTACCACTGAATTTGAAAATTGTTCTAAATCAGTCTGAATTATTATAGCTAGTATTTCCTACAAGAAATAATCCATTGATGATTTGCAGTTATTACAAATACCAAAAACAGTTGAATCACCTCTTCCTGTAGTTTTTTGTATCTTTCGACCAAATGGATCAAATTCCATATTTTTTTCAATGCCTTTAGTGAGTTACTAATTCAATTAACTAACCATTTGAAATCAAATTATACGCGGTAATATCTTTTGTTTTGTACAAAACACATAGAAACTAGAGAACATCGAAACAGGCGTCATACAGTGTAATAGTGAGTGTGCGTGGTAGTAGTAGTAAATGCAGCACACAAATTGTTCTCACGTATTTTATGAAATAATCATCACTTTTCCCCTTTTGTTCACTATCATCATCTTTATTAGCCATTCGAAGTATTATCTGATCTGGAATTGTCAGTATTAATATTGTCATTCGTTTTCTTAATGCGTATTTGACACTTCTCAATTTGTCACTATGCAATCCAATCAACCGTTTATTCCATAATTATATACAGTGAAACTTGGTTAAGTGAGACATCAAGGGGCCTGCACTGTCGTTTCACTTATAGAGGTATTCCACTTACCCAGTGTCTCAGATATACAGGTATAAATAAATATCTGTCTCATTTACATAGGGTTCCATTAATAGGGGTGAGAATACAGGTTCTTTCAGTTATACAGGTTAAATTATTAAATAAAATAAAAGAACGTGTTATGTGCTTAAATGAGTTTTAACACCTTTGAAACATCGCGGAGATTTGGATTTTCCGATTAATAGGATAGGCAACTTTTCAGTTCCTGACATGTTAGCAACTAGAAGTATTGTAATGCGCTCTTTACCGAGTTTTCCGCCATGACAAGACTCACCTTTTAAGGTAAAAGTTTTATCGGTTAGACACTTGTAAAATAAACCCGTTTCGTCTGCGTTCAAAATATCATCAGCAGAATAATTGCGTAATAGAAGTGGTTTTCTTAAACCCTTCCATCCAACCATTGCTGCTACAAAAATTATGAATATCGAGCCTTCGCGCGAAATCTTGTGCCTTTTCTTTAATCATCGGTCCACTTACCGGAACGTTTTTGTTACGAAGTTGCTTGACCCATATTAGCAAACACTGTTCAAGTTCAGGATATTCTCATAAACGTACACGTTTTAGTTTTCCTTGTCCTTCAGAACATTGTGATTCAATTTTATGTTTACTCTGAACTATTCTACAAAGAGTAGATTTTGGCACATTAAATTCGGCACAAACTTCTTCGCGTGTCTTCCCACTTTCATAAACGGATATTAACTTCAGTTTTTCACGTAATGATAACGATTGTAGCTTTCGTTTTGGCATTTTTCAAATAAACATCTGTATGATAGTAAAGCGAAACTAAAACTGAAGGTAATTGAAGCTCAAAATTTGTACTTACGTACTTGAAATTATGTGTGGAATTTGTGGGTAGAATAAGAATGAGTAAACAAACAATGTTATCTCAGTTACAGAGGTTTATGCATATAAAATTTACTCGCTATCTCAGTTATAGAGGTAACTATGATGATAAATCGAAAGAACAAATCCCAGATATAGAGGCTTACCTCGTCCCACTAACAGAGGTAATTCAGTGCCAAAGTGTTAGGACCTCAGCATGAGTTCCAGTTATGGAGGTTTCTCACTTATCCAGGTCCCACTTAACCGAGTTTCACTGTATATTCAGATTTGAGATCATAATTGAAGGTATCTAAGGCTCCATTTTCCGATTCTTTTTCATACTTATACAATTCGAAATTATGTATGATTGTACCATTCAAGTCCAGAAAGAAATCATGCTCATTTACGTTTCAAACGATAAGCATTTTTACTTCTTGTCAACATCATTTTCCTCATCATGGCTCTTCACATTATAATTGTTACATAAGATAGCATTAGATGGCTAGTGTATGGTCTCCTATCAACTACACATGACCACTAGGTGGCAGCAGAACGGACGTCAAGTAGAAACGTCAGTGGTACTCCTGCGCTTATCAGAGATATTGTAAAACATATATAATTCCTTAATAAAATAGTATTCAATAAGTTCTGACTATAATTTAACAAGTTATAAAACATGTAACATGGTGTCAGGTGAAATCACGCCAAGAAGATAAAAGGTGGAAATAAGACTATACTGAAATAAGACACAAATTAATAACAGTAGCTAGAGGTTAATAAACTCTGCCACACACTGATAGAAGCTTGCCGAGACCGAGTAGAAACGCGAAGATTTCACGTAGAGCAGTAATTTAATATTATAAAAAGAAAATGTCAACATTTAAACCACCAAAAGCTTTAGTGTTTGATCAAAATACAAGTCAAAACTTTACAAAATTCATAAATAGTTTCAAAATATACATGAAAGCATCTGGCTATGACAGTAAAGATGATGAAATGAAGATCGCTATATTTTTGAATATTGCTGGTGAAGATGCTCAAGAGGTATTTCAAACCTTTAAATTTGATAATGTTGGAGATGAAGAAAAATATGATAAGGTTATAGAAAAGTTTGAAAGTCACTGCATGCCCTTTAAAAATGAGACATTTGATAGATTCAAGTTTAACATGCGCTGTCAGCAAGAAGGGGAAGACTTTGATAACTTTCTTACGGCAATAAAAAAGTTAGCAAAGCCATGCAAGTTCGCAACATTGCATGATTCTCTGGTAAGAGATAGAATAGTAGCTGGTATATTAGATGCAGAGGTACAAGAAAGGCTCTTCAGAGTGAAAAATTTGTCTCTGTCAGGCAGAAAACATATGTAGATCCTCAGAAGCAAGTAAAAAGCAAGTTCATAATATAAGAGGGAATGCAACACAAGTGGATGCAGTCAAGAAGCATTATCAATCTTATAGCAGTAGCAGTGCATACGAGTGCTTCAAATGCAAGACAAAACATGGTCCCAGAAACTGTCCTGCCTTCGGGAAGACCTGTTCAGTATGTAAAAAGCCAAATCATTTCGCAGTGGGCTGCTATAATAGGCAGCAATTTAAAGGTAAGGAAAAGATTAGAAGTAAGAAGAAAACGCATGAGGTTGAGAAGAGTGGGTCAGAGAATAGCAGTAACGAGGGAGAATCAGACACACCATATTTAGATTCAGTGATACTTGACCAGGTGAAGTTTAAGAATAAGAATATTTGGACTGAGAATGTATTAATAGATAACGAGTACATTACTTTTAAGATAGATACGGGTGCGAATTGTAACTGTTTGCCCATAAAGTTTGTTAGGAAGATAGGAGCAGAGAATAAAATAGTAAAAAATAGACTATCGTTGAACACATATGGTAATAATAAAATAAAAGCTAAGAGGTATGTAATATTAGATTGTATGGTAAAAAGAAAATTTTCTAAAATTAAATTTATTGTTGTTGATTGTGACAGTATGCCTATCTTGGGATTAAACACCTGTTTCAAGCTTGAATTAATAAAACAAGTTAGTGAAGTTAATAATAAAAATAATTTTTTAACAAAAAAGGTGAAGGTCCAGTAACCGGGCGATGATTCTTTGACAAATAGTCAGCAAATTCTTGATAAGGAGTTTTAGCCAAAGGCATATCTTTCCACAAATAAAACTGAAAAACGACAAAACTACAGATTAACTATCAAGTTAAAGGTATTTGACCTTGAACAGAAAAAGAATATACAATTTTTGAGTATCCTATTCTGTAGAGTTTTGTAAGTAACTAATTTAACCATATGACTGGAATAGGGAAATATAAAAAGCTATTCTAAAAATTAAAACTAAGACTAATACGTCACTTGAACAATATCTAAACACTCAAAAATATTTCACTCCAACAAATCTATTCAAAATGCTTTCTCAGTTTTTAGTGAACAAAGGCAGCCATTTTATCGCAAACGAATACAGATATTGTCTAGCTTATATATTTTCATAAACTTTTTCATCAAAATTATTTTCTTGGTCTTGAAAATATTTTTATTTAGGAAAATAACGATAAACCTCCAAGGAAAAAATCATGTCTAGTTAAGATGTATCAGTATAATTCCGCAATACCGTCAATATCCAGTGTCAGTCAGAGCACTGAATGAAAACGTTAGCCCTCCAAAAAAGAAGAAAGTAAGATTTGATCTCGAAAATATATCTATACCTACTTAAAATTTGGGTTGCAAACTTAACTTTCATAGCTATTATGGTTGAGAGAGAATGAAAAAAAAATCTATCTGCTCAGTAACCATCACAAAAAGCTGTTACATTGTTTTCACCTTTGTATTGATAAATTTCGCAAATCATGCAACTTGGAATTTCGTCGAAATGGTCCAATTAGAACTCTGGTTAGCAAAAAGATATCGAAACAAATTATATATCGTTAAAAAATCTTCACTCTAGCGATGTTTATAAAAAAACAAAAGCTTCCTATCACCTTTACTTTTTTTAAACGCATAAATTGTACATAAAGACATGTACTAACAAAAATAAAAGGAGTAACAGAAAGAGGCATATTCAAAATTATACTTATCTACAATTATTCTATATATCTCATAACAGTAAAGGGTGACATAGAGTTGAAAAGCTAAGAAAAAATGTGTGAAAACATTTAGAAATACATATAATTAATATCAAATAGATACCTTCCATACGATAGCTGTAAGCCTACATTTTGTTGTTTAGGACTTTTTTTGAAAAGAATACTGTACCCTTTTCGTTCTCTCAACGTTTTTGCTTCTATTAGAATGATTTGATAACAATATACTTTCAACTGGTTGTTGAGGAGCTAAAAAAATAAAACATAAGTGTGTGGGTATGTGTCAGTAGAAACGGCATTACCTCACCCAATTCAAACAAACATGTTTCTTGAATATTCAACAACTTTAAAATACCTTTGACATGGAGTACAATAAACCATTAAGTTGCATTAAAATGTATTTGCTAAGCTAAATTTACACTCACCATGTCATATGCATGCAGGACTTTTCAAGAAAATTCTTCATTAATCATTCAGTTTCATTGGCAGATATAGTGTTGAATTTGTACAAAGTGATTAAAGTGATGAAATGGTAAGTGACTTGAAAGTTCTTATTTAAAAACTGGTAAGACAATAATTGGAAATAATTATGGAAACATGACATTGCTAAAGTTATTTTTTTCAGACTAGTATGAGATTTTCAAGGAAAGTCACCTAAAATACTTAAGAAACTATATGATTTTATATCAAATATTGTTGAGCAACTACCAATTATTTTGATAAAGAGTAAATTTATTGGAAAAATGTTAATATTTAGAGAAATATCAATTCATTGGCAACATTTTTCATCAATTCGTTGTAAACTACAAGTTACTTATTCTTCACAATTGGGGTAGAGTTTCTTTAAAGAATTTAACCAAACAAAAATTACTCAATATATTATTTTCTTACCTCAGAAATATGAATAAAACAAGTAAGATGGGTCAGAACAATACGAGGATCTTTTCTATCACATATTTATTGTGCAGAAATACCACAGTTCACTTGAATGATCTTTATCTTGCAATTCCATAAGGTAGGTACTGCAAAGCTACTAAAGGTCCTCATGTGAATCCATCCAAACGCTTCTATTAAATCAATCATTATATATAGGTAAATATTTAAAAAAAAAAGTGTTGTCGGGGATTGTTTTATCAAATTTCCAAAAATTTTACCTAAATGATAAAAACACTGCAAAAATCTTCAAAACCGGGTGGATGCGGTTCTCTAGTTGCTACTTCAATAAACTAATTCTTTTTTTGTAACTGGACTTTAAAAGACATTACAATACAAACTTCCAGGCCCAGTTCAGATCAAGCTACCATTGAGGAATTGGTGAATATGTTAGAGTATGTACAATTCTTTTTTATTAGAGGCCATTTTGGTAAATAAGAAATCACGCTCCTTTACCTAAAAATAAATTATTAGTAAACTACTTCCAATATTGGTGTAACGCTTATACTTGTTATTAAAAAATATATTCAAATACTTGCCAACATCTTAAAAGCATTTAGCTTGTTTAAATCATATTCATCAACATAAAACATTGTGGTGTGTATGTGAGCGTTTTCAAATACACAAGTACGTAAAGGTATATTAAGTTCAAAACTCTGACATCAATAAGATGATGATTATGATGACAAAATCAGATGAAAGAATACGACATGCAATATCAAATTACTTAGTTAAAGGTGTAGAAAATGTGAGAAATAATTGTACATACCTACTATAAGAATCAAAATTTTAAAAATATACATTTTCGATCAAAATTTACTTCATTACTTAAACTGTATTCACCTAATCTTCACGTATAAAACTTAAACATAAATAAGTTTTCCGACTAGATACCAATTCCGTTCCTATCATTATAATGAATTACGAAGTTTTTTTGTTTGAAACTTTGGTTTACTTTGACCTTGGACGAATAAAAAAGATAAACCCAGCTGACATGTTTGAATATAATTGAAGCCAACTTACAGTAAACCTCAATGTTGTCAAATTTTACAATTTATTTATTAGCTGGATGCATGTTACGTTTCAAAAATATTTATTCATACATCGTAATATTATTAAAAATCTATAAGAATCTGGCTCTAGTTCTCACTAAATTTGGTTAATTGACAATAATCCCCACAATTGATCTAAAAAAAGAAGAAGAAAATAATTTTTGCGAGAATGTTTATGAAAAAATATAAACTAGGCAACATTGCTATGTAACTGTATTCGTTTACGCTTTTGTTTTATCTAGAATAGAATGTGTGAATGAAATAATATCAAATACTAGTTTTATTTGAACACAAATTTACTATAGAAATGTGCCAACAAAACTTCGACTCAGCAAATACTTCGAAACATAAAACACACTGAAGTAGCAATTTGTGTGCTGCTTTTACTACTTCTGCTACCACCACACTTACTATTATATGTCTGACGCCGGTTTCTATGTGATTTGTACAAAACAAACAAACAAAATATTACTGCGTATAATTTGATATAAGATGGTTATTTGATTGAATTTGTAACTCACTAACTGTTTTTGGTATTTGTAATAACTGCAAATTATCAAAAGAGTATTTCTTAAAGGAAAGACTATCATTACTTTGACTGAAATAGAACAACTTTCAAATTCAGTGGTAAGTTCAATAATTACTCATCTTGTACTGGATACTGTGAACAATTTGAAATTATTATTATTATAATTATTTTCTAGTTTATGGTCTTTGAAAAATAGCAATTGAATGCTCTCAAATTTTTTCGATAATAATATAATGGGATTCGTATAGAACAGCTTTTGTTACTTGCCATTTTTCTTGATTAAAAAGTTTCTTATAATGAAAAGTCACATTATTAACAGAAGTTAATTTGAAATTAGAATTTTCTCTATATAGAAAGATTGTTTTCGAGTTGGTATAATAGTGTTCGTTTCTATAATTGATCTTCACTCAGATTTTTTTTACTTAACACACTTTATCTGTCTTGATTAAACTTTCCAATGAATATGTAACCAACTCCTAATTTTGATGTGAGGACAAAAATAATTATTGAAAAATGTGAAGTTATTTTGGTTTTCTAGAAAATCCCAGTGTAACAGATTTTGTATAGAAATTTTAAAAGTTTTCAGGTCGGTCTGGTGAAAACATCCAAAGCGACCAACATGGATTTTGAAATATAGTTATAGAATTGTTGATGCCATTGAATTTGAAGAAAATTTGTCAGGTTTTCATTTACAAACGCTTTTGAAAATTTTTTAAGATTTATACATCATAGAAATGCATAACTCAATAAATAACTTGATATTAATGAAGATCCAAGAGCCAGGAAGTGTATAGAAAAAGTGAGAAAATTTGTTGATTTAAGTCCAAATTCAGAATCAAATAACAATACTGAAGCGAATGTAGTGGAAAAGCCAGTCCTTCATCAAGTAGATTTGAGGATGAAAATACCAATTTTAAATATAGTAATTTCTAAATTTGTCTGTAGGAAAATGTTGCATCTGGTGATCTGATAGAAAAAACCAATCGCAATCAAGCAGAATCAAAAAATGGAGATATAAAGTTTTGGATAGGCTTAGAAGAGGAATAATATACTTTTGAGGACACACAGTTACTGAAATTATAAAATGATATGAATAGTTCAATTAGTTCAATTGCTTCTCCATCAAATTGGACATGAACGGTGATTCTTCACAATTACAACCAGATTTTGTGAAATTAGAATAAAACAATTGGATGATCTATGGAAAATAGAGTTCGAAATAAACTTTGATCAGATCCCAGAATTTAAATTTCCCAAGATAGTGAATATTCATATCATTATATTTGTAATTTGGATTGTAAATAAAGTGAATTTAACTTATATTGTTTAGTGATTGATGTCTTGTACCTTGTTATTTTCAAACTAAAACTATTTAGATGATGTTTCTGTTTGCCAATGAACACGAAAATTGTTCAGAAAATGGGAAAGTTTTGAAATTATAAAAAAGAAAAAAAAGATCGTTTTAGTTCCATAAAAGGTTATTAGTTTTTCAACTAGAAATATTCAGGCAATTTAAAAGAAATTTGCTTCAGTCTCAACAACTAAGCCCCGTAATGGTTCGTATTTCTATATCAAAATGAATCATTCATTGAGATCTCTCTGTGGTAAAGCATTGTCGGTCGAATATAGAAACACCCTGTATTTACTAAGTTATATATAGATTATGTAAATTCCAAAGATAATAATCTTGATGTATTTACTCAACCTCTAGACAGAACTAAATTTGTTTATTTCAAAGAAGTTCTGCGTATATTTTAGGATTTAGCTTTACTTCGTTTGTTCTATATGTATGTTTTAATACAATTTCAATGTTGTTCTTTTTTATACTGTTTACTCCTTTATTGTATAAGCAGCTTGAAATTTTTGTCACTATCGTCTTGGGCTCCCCTATGGTGGTTAGGTTAGGTTTTTGTGCCAAATGGAATTGGGCATCAAATTGACGGAAAGGAGCATAAAAATGATTGGTTCGGCGGATAACGCGTTAATCATGGAGTTACTCATATTTATGACGTTTTAATAAAAATATAATTGAATTTTTTTCAGAAATTTAAGGAAAAGGCATGAAACTGTTGAAGTTAGGCATAAAAAATGATTTGCATAAAATTAATTAAAAAAAAATGGTTTTTCAACAAACTTTATTGAGAAAATTAACAAATTTTTATCAAAAATTAGAACGAGAATTTTTCCTTGAAATCACGACACCATCACTCAAAAGTATATTTCTGGTATTCTCCTCATATTTCGTCCACCTTCTCTTCTTCATCCTCCTCTACTTCTTGCTCCTCTTCTTCTTCTTCTTCGTAGTCTCCCGCCGAAGATTCCGTCTCATCACCCAACTTCGCACGTTTCTTCTGTTTACCGCCTCCATCCTCACTCGCGTATCTCTGTCGCTTCGTCTTTCTGGAAGATTTCGCATATCTATATATGAAGCTGTACATTTTCAGTCTGTCGAGCAGCTTCATTTCGACGGCTTCTTTAGCCTGTTTGACGGCTACGTCCATCCTGAATTTGAGTTTATTGAATTTATCGTTCAGCACAAGGTTATCGTCGATATTTTTCAAGAACGGTTTCAAATTTTCGGCCTTTACCCAAGATCTAGTCACCGCGTCGGAATCGAAAAATGTCACGTGGTAGTGCGTCTGAAAATAATCGTTAACCGTCAATACACAGTGTGACTAATTCCATAGATTGAATACCTTGTGTCATTTCAAGAATTTTATCGAAATATATTACGAAAAAATAATCGATTAACCACCCTGTATATGACCATCAGAATTTAAAAACTTAATATAAAAAATAATAAAACCTGTATATGAGTTTACAAATTTCCCACTCTCTACTCTCAATTGATAAAAAAAATCGCACTCTAAGGTAACTTGAAATTTATTTCGATTTTCACTCCAAATGAAATATTGGAATAAGTAAAAAAATCACCCTGTATATAAGGTAACTTAATAATTTCGATATTAAAACAAAATCATCCTGTACGTTTCATGAACTAAAAAAATGGTACTACACTAACCTAATGAAAGTGACCAAGAGAAATATTAGACTTACCGGTTCTAAGGAATCTTTCAAGCAAAAATAATTTTCGATATCAGGATCATCTTCCACCATAGCCGGCCACCATGGATAACCTTCGATTTTCGCCCAGACGATGCTACCCGCGTTATATTTATTAAATATCATCAGCTCCTTTTCTTTATCGTCTATCGATTCTTCTTTGATTTCGCATCTATTATACCTCCCATCTGGATTCATCCAACAATACCATTTGTCAGATAGATCCAGGGGATCTTTCACGTCGGGTAGGTATCTATACTTGTCGCAAGAGTCGCAATACACGTAGAGACCGACGTTTCTAAATTCTTGAAGTGATCTCATTTTCTCGTAGAAGCTCTCGTTCGAAAAGTTCATATGTTCCTCCTCTTTCACATCTTTTCTGTTTAGAACTTCCTTGGAATTGGCGTCGCTACAGTTCATTGGTGGTGGTGAATCGAACTTATCTGCAGGAGTCACGATAATCTTCTTACCGTTAGCATCTTTTTCCTCCCTTGGAGCTTGGAACGATACCGTTGAGTTTTGGTCTTGATAAGTTTGTTTTTTCTTCTCCTTAACCAACTTCAACCAGTTATTGAACTTTGTCACTACCAAATTTTTGTAATACAAATTGACTTCTTTACTCAAAGATGACGGCATTTTAAAACTTCTATAATTTTAATATACGAATAACACTTATTAACCGTATTACTTTCATTCACCTAAAAAAATATTTCTGACAATTGTTGACTTTTGAAATTCAAGCACTTTCAAATGTTTATCTCGTTAACTAATCGAAATCATCAATTGATGATATCTTTACGTATCGGAAATAAAAAAAAGAAAAAAACGATTTTTCGCCTTGTACATCACGAAACAAAACCGCTATAGTTACGATGATTTAACTATCTGAAACAAATAAAATGAAAATATGTAAACATATATGTAATACCAACTGTCCATATAGGAGTCTTACCTATATGAGTATTAATAGTATTACCATTGTATAAAGAATATTCTTTAGGCAATAATACGTTAGGCAACGTATTATAGCCAAAATAATATTTTACAACGTTGCCTACAATATTTTTTGTATCGAAACGGAAAACGGCAACATACTAGTACGTTGTGAAGTTGACTTCTTGTGTGATTAGACAGTTTAGGTTATTGCGTATCTGTCATTATATTAAGTTATAACAATAAAAAGGATATTTTTATTCTAATAATACCAAAAACAACAAGTTATGGGTCCGAGACTTTTCACTGTATAAATAAATAATTAGGATTTCGAATCTAAAAACGAAAATTCATTAGAACAAAAAACTTTTCTGGAAACTGTAAAATAAGTGGAATAACTTTAAAAGCATATAGAATTATGGACTTGGTTATAAACCGCATAGGTACCAAGTAGTATTCATGATTATGAATTATAAAAACATACATTTGTCAACATATATTATGAGCTGTACTGGTAATTAAGTGACACGGAAATATTTGAAAAATTGTCTAAGCTGTATGAAGGACATACAGAACAATTAAAAGGTAAGTTCACTCAAAAATTTTTCAGCTATACCTATAAGAGAAATGATAATCAATATATCTGTATTCATAAGCGATAATAATAACCACAATGAGAGGCGATGAGTACACATTTAAAAAACTAGAAGATCAAAGCATGATGAAATCTGCAAAACGTGACATAAGCATAAAAGTTATTAGAAACATACATTTTGATGAATGCTTTCTTCAGAATGTTATAATATTTTCACTGGAACACAAAAGTTGAGTGTCAGACTGGATAATAGAATACATAAAAATGGTTGAAATTAAATTTGATACAAAAGTTCATTAAGTAAATATGAAAAAATGAGGTACTATTCTTGATTATACTCCAGCAAACTTTCCATAACTTAATGGAAAAGTGATTGAGGGTACACCACGGACACTAAATAATCCAAGTGTATTTAGCTCAGATGCTTATGCCAAACATTTAGAAAAAAACCTCAAAATTTGACAATAAAAAGAAAAAACTTCAGGTGATAGGATACTCGAATGGATATCGGCTCTGGAATAAAAATGAAATACATGATAATTCCTCAAGAAGCTTGAACAATCTTGACAGTACTTTAACTCTTGATAAACATTGTACTTCACAATGAAGCAGGAATGCTTTGTGCTCACTTCCCATTTCATCACACAGAATAGCAAAAAGTCGGGATTGCTTGGGCCGTGACTTAATGAAAGTTACAACCCTCAGTTCATAGCACGAGCACCATCAGTTGTCCGTTTTATTTTGTTATCTGTAATTAAATCATCGAGATATTTAAAAATTTTTTCCGCTGTTGGTTTTGACTATAAAGACTTGCAAAAAAGCAGTTCTTCTTTTATGCTTTAATTGGGTTCGAAACCTAACAAAGGCTAATAGATTAGCTTAGCAAGAAACTTCAGTACTTTCATCAAGTTGATGTGAAAAGTTTGTTTTAAAAATTCCTTTTCAGTGAATGAAACTTCAGATTCTACCCTACAGAATGAGCTGTTCTATTTTTAGCTATCAATACGAATAGGCGATATGATGCAATTGTAGCTTGTCTATTTTGCTCACCAGAAATTGATGTTTTCATTACTGAGTGTGACTTTAAGAATAAGTTCGAGTAAGAGGTGAGAATGCTTATCATTTGAACTGAACTTGAATGTTACAATCATACATAATTTTGAATTGTATAGGTATGAAGAAATTGAAAATGGAACTGAAGATACCTACAAAATTAAACTCAAACCTGAATGTATGCAATTATGGAATGAACATTTGATTGGATTGCACAGTGACAAATTGACAAATGTAAAAGAAGCATTAAGAAAACGAATGGCAATACCAATACTGACAACTCCACTTCAGATAATACTTTGAATGGCTAATGAAGATGCTAATAGAAAACAAAATGGGGAAAGTGAATTGAATAATAGAGGTAAATATTTAATTACAATAAATATATGTAAAAACTTATGATATACATGTTGTTTGGTTGATTGTACAATGAATCGACACTGAGAACATACACACAGCTGCCGAAAATTTGTTGAATGAACATATTACAAAAGTAAAAGTGCTTAAAAGATACTATGAAGGTAAGAAGAATACTCACATTGAGAAATCCAAGACATGTACTACTATTACACTGCCTGGCGCCTGTTTCTATGTTCTCCGTTAGTCTCTATGTGTTTTGTACAAATCAAAAAAATATTACCGAGTATAATTTGATATAAGATCGTCAGTTGATTGAATTAGTAAACTCACTCTCTACTCAATAACAACATTCTGAGGGCTAATGTAAAAGGCTTTTCTGTTCTATTTTTAGCGTAATGGGTGATGGGATGGTTAAAAAATGTTTTTGATGAATTTAAATTTGAAAAATCTGTCCCCACTTTCATGAATAAATTCGACGCATTTTTTTATTAAATTAGTTTTTCGCTACCACAAAGTCCTTGCAAAATGAAGTACCCAAGGCCCCTTGCTTCGGGTAATTCATCAGTATTCATGTTTGTTTCCTGTTTCTTTTTTATTGGAACTTCAATACCAGTGACAACGTTAGAACATTCTTCTTGTTGGTTACTAGAGTTAGTTTATTCTTAGAAGCACTTAAAGTTTCAAATGAGTGTAATAATTCAATTTAGGAAAATTTAGATGAAGCGGCTCTTTCAGACATCGTTGTAAAGTACAAAATATGCAATAAATATGCATGTCGATGAGTATGATTTACACAATCTAAATGCTTTTAAGAGGTTGGCAATATCTAATACTAATGAATGAATCACCATTTCCCAAATAGTATTTACAAAGCCAGATCGATAAGTCCACTTTTTGAATTTCCCGCCTGCCAACTGAAACAGCAACACTGCACATATCAATATGCGGTGTTGTTTGATTACTATATCTATACACCAAAAAATTGCTAACAATAATTTATTCAAACTGCTTAAGTTATTTAAACAACTTTTTTTTATTAATATTAAATATATTGATTAAATCTGAATAACTATATGTAAAAAAAAACTCGCGTGAAGAACAGCAAGGGCACGGAGGTAAACGTATAAATAGTATGGGAGCTCAACAAGATTTGAAATTTTTATAAAAAGATTCATTAATATCTTATATGAAAGAATAATCTAAATCCCTTCAATTTCAAACACATATATAAACATTTTTCTTCAAAACAATTAGAAAACACAATTAAGATTTTTACTTCACCAAAGAGTTTGTGATAACCTTTTCAGAATGTAAATAAATGATTCTGTGAATGTAAAACGATCGGTTAAACTTACATTCTGGTCCACATTTCTTAGAAGCACATTTTAATCATTCTCCAAAGCAACCATGGCATCTTAAATTCAAGTAGTCACAAAAATCTATTTCTAATTTATTTTCATAAGATTAATCTTTTTCTTAAAAGCGTCTTGTAAGATTTTTCAGTTTGTGGTTTTGTTGTAAGTGAATATAGATATATTTTCGAGATCAAATCTTACTTTCTTCTTTTTTGGAGGGCTAACGTTTTCATTCAGTGCTCTGACTGACACTGGATATTGACGGTATTGCGGAATTATACTGATACATCTTAACTAGACATGATTTTTTCCTTCGAGGTTTATCGTTATTTTCCTAAATAAAAATATTTTCAAGACCAAGAAAATAATTTTGATGAAAAAGTTTATGAAAATATATAAGCTAGGCAACATCGCTATGTATCTGTATTCGTTTGCGATAAAATGGCTGCCTTTGTTCACTAAAAACTGAGAAAGCATTTTGAATAGATTTGTTGGAGTGAAATATTTTTGAGTGTTTAGATATTGTTCAAGTGACGTATTAGTCTTAGTTTTAATTTTTAGAAAAGCTTTTTATATTTCCCTATTCCAGTCATATGGTTAAATTAGTTACTTACAAAACTCTACAGAATAGGATACTCAAAAATTGTATATTCTTTTTCTGTTCAAGGTCAAATACCTTTAACTTGATAGTTAATCTGTAGTTTTGTCGTTTTTCAGTTTTATGGAAAAAATAGATTAGATAGTTACATATTTTTATCGTATTCCTACGTCACATCGTTGTGAAGAAGTGATTCACGAGTAAAAATGCAAATAAAATTTGAAAACTTTATTTTTTTGGCCAGCTTATATAATACCAACAAAATACTTCATCAAATTAAAAACAAACAATATTATCACCTTTGCATAAAAATGTACCAACTCAATACTCAACGAAAAGTATATCAATCTACAGTTCTACAGTTTAGAGACTAGGTACCTAATCATTATAATTACCTAATTATAAAATAATCTTTCTGGCTTTCTGAGTGGCAAATTTATCAATACTTTTAGAAGCACTTAAAGTTTCAGGTGAGTGAAATAATTAAATTTCTAAAAATTTGGATGAAGCGGATCTTTCAGACTGATGTAAATTGTCTGCTTTGAAATGAGATCCACAAATATAAACTTCTTCTGGTAAATCTTTTTGCTGTATTTTCAATGCATCTAGCTACTTTTGTCTTTGCTCTACATTCGTACGAAATCTACAATTTTATATTGTAAAACGTTATCGATTTATCAACAAATAAGTTTACGTTACTCCACTGACACTCCCCTATGGAATGAAAAAAAAATAAGACTAATATGTCACTGGAAAAATATCTAAACACTCAAACAAAGGCAGCCATTTTATCGCAAACGAATACAGATACATAAGATGTCTCGGTATAATTCCTCAATACCGCTAATATCCAGTGGAGTCAGAGCACTACATGAAAACTTTAGTCCTCTAATTCTATATCCACTTACAACTAAACCACAAACTGAAAAATCTCACAAGATGCTTTCAAGAAAAAGATTAATCCGATTTAAATCCGTCAGACCTACAGCATCCAGTCAAAATTATCCTCAAACTGATAAAAATAGAGAAAGATCATGGCGACTTGATACCGCAATTTTACCGACATCGAATTAGTCTAAGACACCGATTAAAATAAATAAAAAAAACCATTTCGATATGGTTCGGCAAGTCTATCGCCATCCAGAGACACTAGTGAACAAATTGCAGAAAAATCTATATTCTTCCACGAAGAACATCAATCCCGTTTGACGCGACAATGCCGTCATCATTTTATGAAAATAAATTAGAAATGGATTTTTGTGACTGCTTGAATTTAAGATGCCATGGTTGCTTTGGAGAATGCTTAAAATGTGCTTCTAAGAAATGTGGACCAGAATCTAAGTTTAATCGACCGTTTTACATTAACAGAATCATTCATTTACATTCTGAAAAGGTTATCACAAACCTTTTCATGAAGTAAAAATCTTAATTGTGTTTTTTAATTGTTGTGAAGAAAAATGTTTACATATGTGTTTGACATTGAAGGTATGTAGACTATTCTTTCATATAAGACGTACATGAATTTTTTTATAAAAATAAATAAAGTTAATTCAGTTTTAATCAATATATTCAATGTTTATAAAAAAAGTTGTTTAAATAACTTAAGCAGTTTGAATAAATTATTGTTAGCAATTTTTTGGTATATAGATATAGTAATAAAACAACACTGCATATTAACATGTGCAGTGTTGCCGTTACAGTTGGCAGGCGGGAAATTCAAAAATTGATGGACATATCGATCTGGCTTTGTAATTACTATTTGGGAAGAGATGATTCATTCATTAATATTAGATATTGTCAACCTCTTAAAAGCATTTAGATTCTGTAGATCATACTCATCAATATGCATATTTATTCCATATTCTGTATTTTACATCAGTCTGAAAGATCCGCTCCATCTATATTTTCCTAAATTGAATTATTATACTCATCTGAAACTTTTAGTGCTTCCAAGAGTGAGGACTCTCTTATAACCAATAAGAAAAATGTTCTAATAATGTCACTGATATTGAGGTTCCAATAAAAAATAAAAACAGGAAATAAACATGAATACTGATGAATTATCCGAAGCAAGGGTTACTTCATTTTGCAAGGACAAGGAAAAACTAATTTACAAAAAAATGCCTTGAATTTATTCATGAAAGTGGGGACAGATTTTTAAAATTTAAATTCTTTAAAAACATTTTTCAATAAGTAGGTGCCTATATAAAAATGTGTAAATTCTGCATTTCTTCAACCTACTTCTCGAATTAAATCTCGCTACATACCTGTAATTTTTTAAAGGAATAGTAACTCCTTCATCTGCCTCTTTTTTCATGAAATTAATAATATTTTGATTATGATTTATCGCGTATAATAAGACCTGTTTAACCATTTAATGTATATATTTAAATTATGTTGAGTGCGCTACTGAACTTGGCACATGCGCCTACCTAGAGTAACCGGGCTTGCGCAGAAGAAGACAGACATCAATCATCAAGGAGCCACGAGGCCAACAGTGTTTTTTGTTCAGGCACACAAAGCATTTGTACAATAAAGTGAAAATCAAAACAAATCGTTTTATTGTATACAGTCCTCTTTAAAACATTTTCAATCAAGATATCCAACCATTTTGGTCTCTTCGAGCGAATTTAGTGTAAAAGCAGCGGCAACAGTTCACGCTGATTCAACAATTCAAGACAGTACTTACAACAATCAGACAATCACAGGCTGAAAAGTGTAGTGCAAATCATTTATTCTTCCAAACAGTAAGTTTGTTCCATTTTATCATCTGCATGCATAGGGATTTCAAATCATTAAAATCGATATTATTTCATTCTGAATCTCTATAAGTATTTTACTGCAAACTAGTTCATTTCATTTAGTCGGTTCTCACAAAACATCACAATGTTAGCAGGAGAAAATGAAGTAAATGTGTCAAAAGTAGATCAATCGAAATCGGACAAAACCGATATTTTGCTAGAGTTAAAAGAGCAACGCGATGTAGTTATCGAAAAGCTGAATAGGTTTATAAATTTCATTAAATGAGCCAACGAATCCGATTTATTAGAATTAGAATCACGTCTAGACCACGTATCGAGTATTTTCAACCATTTCGAACAAGTTCAGTCACGAATAGAATCGCTAGAAAAGTGTACAACTAATTCAGAATATCGTGAAACATTCGAAAACAGCTTCTTCAAAGCACAAGCCGGCGCTAAAAATAAAATTGTAAAGTTTCACAGCAACATACAAGCCAGAATAACAGCTAGTCATAATGTAGCTAGACAAAATAATTTGTTCAACAATAGTGTTACTGTAAATTCAAAAATTACACTGCCACCAATTGACTTACCTATCTTTGATGGCGATAAAAAAAAATGGGTATTTTTCATTCAAAGATTTCAGGCATTAGTTGACCAGAATCAGCAGTTATCTCAAGTAGAAAAGTTGTATTATTTACAGGGCCGACTTAAGGGTGAGGCAGAAAAATTAATTCAGCAACTTGAGTTGACAGATGAGAATTATTTAGTAGCTTTACGTATATTGCGAGAACGATTTGAAAACAAAAAAATTATTATAGACAAACATGTAGAAGAATTATTTAACATGCCAGTAATTACTAAGGAATCAGCTCATTTTTTAAGAAATTTAACTGACACATTCAAACAACTAATTCCTTCACTCAAAGCTCTAGGTGAACCAACTGATTCGTGGGATCGCCTATTAATTCAACTATTAAAAATTAAACTAGACGCACGTACTAGGGAACGTTGGCATGAACATTTACATTTACAAAATAAAAGAGAACCTCCACCATTGTCAGAATTTCTCGACTTTTTAGTAAATCGTTGTGAATATTTAGAAAGCAAAGAAAAAACTGATAATCAGCAAACCATGTTAAAATCTAACTATTATAATCACACGCCCAAAAATGCAAATAACAGTATACAAACAAACAAAATTAATTCTAAATATCCCTCACGAGGTGAAGGTCAAACAATCACATGTGCCGTCACGCAGGCGCAATGCGCTTATTGCAAAGATCAAGATCATTACATTTATTCATGTAAAAAATTCCTTAAGTTACCAAGTTCAACGCGACAAAACGAGGTAATTAAACTAAAATTATGCTTTAATTGTCTCAGAGGTGATCATAGGTCAGATTCTTGCACTCGTAGAACCTGCAAGGTTTGTCAAAAGAAACATAACACACTAATTCATCGAGACTACATTCAAACACAAAATCACAGCAATCCTTCATTAGCCACAAACACACATTTGGCAATTGAAAATAAACAAAACACAGACGCACCTCAAGAAACTACCCAACTCTCATCAATCACACATCATCTAAATAATAAAAAACAAAATGTTCTTCCCCAGGTAGCAAGGTCACGTGAAAATGACGTCGGAATCTGGTCATGAGATGACTAGTAATGACCAGTTCAATGACGTGAATATAACGTGAAAATGACCTCCTAATGTCTCGGACCAATGACGTCATTTATATCACATGATTTACACGTCACATAAGACGTGATTTTTAATTGTTGTATGACGTGATTATGGCGTCTACTACTACGTCAATTTGTCCCAGTTTAAAAAATGTTTAATAGGCTTCAATTTGTTTTAATAAAGAAAAAGACTTTACATGTACATAGGAAAGGGAGCACACCTATAAAAATAAACCAAAATATTATTTTGATAAAATTTATTTATCAATAGCATGAAAAACATGATATAACTGCAAAAGAAACTTAAAATTCCAGTTTTCATAACACAAATTAACAATGTATTGTAATATCTGTTCAAATTAGAAATACTGAATAGTATATGGTTTATTTATTATGAAAGTAATATTTTAAAATGTCAAAACGTCCTGTGAAACAAATGACTGCTCTATTTGCATGAAAAATTGGAAAAAAGAACCTAAAATTGGCTATGAATAATAGGCATCGCCATTAGAGAACCCCTTAATTCAAGAACAATACATTTGGCAGTTATTTTCCCAACAGGCCATATTTTGAGATCTGTGAGATTTTCAACTATGAAAATATTTAAATTGCTGGAAGGATATGGATATGTATATAAGTCTGAATAGCCGAGAAACTCTTTGCCAATAAGATATATTTGACTGTCAGCAGATTTTACTATATTATGAATTTCAACTATTTTATTCCCAATTAAAACATAACTATCCGCCTTAGAATGATTACATGCTGATAATGTTATGCCTGGTAATCTCAATTTATGAAACTGTTGATTCCATTTCAAATTTTCGTCAAAAATAAGTGGTCCCAATGTATGTTTACTTTCCAATTTATACGTAATATTAGATACTGGCTGTGAAATTAAAAAATCCTTTTCAACAAGTCGTCAATGAACTTGTTGTAGGGGATTGGTTGGAGATTTTATTAATGATTTTATCTCTCCCAAATAATTTTCCAACGGAAAAGTCGAAAAATTGTCCAATTTGCCTAATAAATCTACATCATCACAAAGATGTGACATTAAGTGTACATTATAAACCATGAACTCCAAACCATACAAAGATTTTGAATGTTTGATAAATACATTTATGATATTTCTCACAAAAGGGATTTTAAATTTTTCAATATGGCTCTGTGATAACAATATTGAAACAGAAAAATGAAGAGCAAGAAAGTTTTCATATATAGCTAAATCCACAATATCTTTAAGAACCGAAGGACCTAAGTACACTAAAAACATTCTATATTCAGTAGCTTTCCAATAATTTAGTTCATTAAGCGAACGGGGTTTTCGATTGAATTCTACTGGTATCATATTTTTAAGGTTGAGCAATCGTTCTGAAATCATTTTAACTCTCTGATGTTGTAATCTAACCTTCAAGGATCCTGCAATCCAAGTATTTAGTAGCTTTCTAACTACTCCTAAGCAAATGTTGTGCATGTAGTCAATCGGAAAACTACTAATTAGATCAATTGGTAATTCATGAAAACTAGTCTGCGAGATATGATGCTCATCATCCAATTGTAAGCGAAAAGATTCATTCGTGCGTTTCTGACCATTTAAACCATTGAAAACTACCTTGTGTTTATAATATTCTCCGTGAATTGTGCATCTATCACAAGAGGAATATCCTGAGTGGAATTTAGTGCCTTTTAGATAGGCCCTTGCAGGTGCATCACACACAAAACTATGTACCTCTAATGTGAAGTGTTTGTTACAAATAACAAAACCATTTTGCAATAAATCTTTCAATTCTACTATGAATGGATGAAGAAATGTATTTAAAGGATGTGGTTTATTTTTTCCACAAAAAATGGAAATTGCAAAAGGTCTACTACCAGAAATATTTTTTATTAATCCCAAAATAGGCCAAAACTGCATTTTTGAACTTTTGAAGAGTGGAATGCCATCAACATTAAAACTAATTTGTATTGTCTACACAAGTATCATTTGAAATAAGCTTAGAAAGAGCACTCCTCAATCCAAAATAACAGAACTGACCAGATTCTATATCAACAATTGGTGTAAATTTTGGGGTTGATAACAAGGTACGACTGTCTAAAGGAAGTTCAGGGTGGTAAGGATGAAGCAAATGAAGTAGGTGTGTCAAAGCAGAAAGTGAAATTTTATGTTTTATAGCCCATTCAGCCAAATCATTAGCAATAGAAGTTTCTGTACATAATGAATCATTGTTATCAGAACTGATTGATTTATCAACTTTAACAGATGATGTACTAGTACTAGTACTACTAGTGTTGCTGCTAATAGTGTCATTGAAGAAAAAGCAGTCATTTGTTTCATCAACATTTTCTGCACCCCGTCCAGGGTTAACAGAGGTTCTTGACTTATATTGACATTCTTGTTTGGTCGCTTGTAAAGCCCTTCTACACTTTTGTCTTGAACCAACCAATTCTTTCAACTTACGTTTTGACATTTTTAAAAATAAAAATATATGCTAATAATTCATAAAAAGTAGTTGATAATACAATCAAACCAGAGCACCAGCATTTCTTTTTTGCTCACGTTGTTTGGCATGTTTTAGCCATATTTTGATAGCATTTTCCACATCTGCTTGAGAGGTCAAGGGAGTTTTGATTTGTATGGCACCTGTAACGAAATAAATGAGTGGTTATTTAATGAGAATTATCCCTGTCGCAGAAATAAAAAAATAGTATTATTCTATTATGCTTTATGAAGGACGAATTTAGGCAGTACCACACAAAAACAACGAATAGTACTTACGAATGATGACAGATTTCACTAAAGTGTTGGAAAATGGCACTTTATTGTTTCTCTGCCCAGCAAAATTATACAATTTGGCCAAACCGTTGGTCAAGAGTAGTCTCATGATTCTATTAACATGAGCTGTGGTGCCATTTACTCCAATTGAGGAAAGGTAGGATGCCTAAAGCAAAAAATAAAACTACTATAATAGACCTCCATAATAAAACTATCACAAAATTCTATTTTAGAGTAAGTACAATAAATATTTAGATTACAATTACACTTAAATCAATGGGAGATGTCTAATTCTTAATTCACTTTTTATGAAATTCTATGTAAAAAGTACTTACCAAATCATTAAATTTTTCTTCGGATTTCAAATATTGTTCCAAATTTTCAAACCTCCTTTGATCGTTTATTGGAAACTGCACGGGTATGTCATTGGGTAGACTAGCAACTACTGAACTTCGAGAGTTTTTTAAAAGAGTCTTTACTTCCTTGACCTCTTCTCTCAACTTTTTCAATTCCAGAAAAATTTTCTCTAAATCTATTATATATATATATATAAAATTATTCACAGTATTAAACAAATAAAAGAACCTACTTTTTGGATGAATTCTATCTGTATTCTCTTCAGACTGTATATTGGAAGTTGTTTGAATTGATTGCGAATGTGATCCCCCAGGTGTTTGAGAAAGCAATTCTGTACTTTGTCTAGTGGAAGTTGGTGGAGATATTTGTGAATTTGGTTTCACAATCGGCCTAGAAGCTGACTTACCTAAAACAAAAGAAGAATTCTAATTTTTTATTATTTATTTTCAGTGTCAGATTGTACGCTTAGTATCTACGCTAACTGCGTAGAGCCCAGTTTGATCTCATACCTATTAATATCTATAAAAATATTTCATCCTCTTAAAAAATTATTTGTAAATAAAAAAAATAAGTTAGACATTATTTCGATTAAGGCTATTTTAAATAGAAACATATTTATAGAAAAGTGTACTTACCAGAGCCACTCACAGAAATATATTTTTGGAAAGATGGAGGCCTTATCAGATTTGATACTGTTTCTCCTTCACTTTCACTGTCACTCAAAATCCTTCTACTAACGAATTTTCTCCTAGTTCGCTCTCCCTCACAATCTGAAGTAAGGTTGTCCGAATTATATTCGCATTTCTTCAGTTTTTTTTGTGCCTTGTTGAGATCATCTGAAAAATTAAAAAACAAATATGTATAACAAATACCCAGAACCACACCACAACTCTTTAAAATTCTTTTGAAAATATAAACTTAATGAAACAAAACTAAATCACGCACCACATTCAAAAAATATTCTTTTTACTCCAGACAACTTCCAATTATGTTCATTTGGTTCTTCACATAGTGTGAGAGCCCTATTGAAAGCAGCACTCGTTCTGTATGGTGGCCACAAAACATTCTGCTTCAAAGGGGTGAACCAGGAAGAATGAACCAAACCTATTAAACCATTTTCGGAAAATTCTACACTCACAAATGCCATTGTTACTATAAAACTACAAAATAAAGGTCAAAACTCATACCACTGCTAAATACCAAGTTAATAAAAATGCATAAAATCTACTTCTATTTGAGACAAACAAGGTAAATCATAGCACTACAAATATAGCCATTTAAGTCAATGTATGAAGTTAAGACATATGGTTTATTGAGTTTCTTCATCTATTTGAGCGCTAAAATTTTGGAGGCAATTTATTCAGTCAATACCTCTAATTGGCTATTTCCCAATCATAAATGTTTCGCTTGAAACATGAAAATTATAACTGAATAAAATTAAGAATTGAGAAATTGAATTATTATTTTCGACCATACATGCCATAACCTTTAACCAGATATATTCAAATCAAAAAATATAATAATTATTATACTTACCACAATGGAACAACAGAAAAACTAAAAACACTAATAGCAGCACCGCAGATCATCTAACTATTATTAAATAAAATATATATTCATAATAAAATATATAATCATAATAACCAAGCCGGTTTATGATTAATATAAAATGGTCGTTCGTTGTGGATGGCGGGTTGTCATCATCATGTTGGCCAGCGGCTCAAGCGCATACGCGTTACCTTAGTAGATCCCGCCAATTATAAATTTTTATAGGAAGTTTCTTAAAAAAAATTATTTATAGATATTAGATAATATTATAGGTTTTGTTTAAATACCATATAAAAAGATCTCAATTTTTTTGGACTTAATAAATAAAAAAATGCTGGAATTTTCAGTGTCATGGTTGTTTATTATCGAAAATAGCCTCACAAAATAATTACATTAGTCACAAAATAAAACAAATGAAATATATCTGATTTTTTCAGATGAGTTATCACTAGATAGTCTCGTCATTATGACGTGACAAGATGTCGTGTTATACACGTCAATTATTTGACGTTATTATCACGTCGATTTTTGGTGGTCTCAGTGTTTTCGACCAGTGATCACCAAATGTTGACGTCATTATGACGTGCCCTTGCTAGCTGGGTCTTAGCACAGCGGCTGTATTCCTCAAAGACAAATCAGGCAATTTAATCAAAGCACGTGCATTGTTAGACTCGGGTTCTCAATCAAATCTAATAACCTCTGACCTTGCGCGAAAATTAAATATCGGTACTACCAAAATAAACTTACCAGTGATCGGTGTTAATCAGGTTACTACTAATATCACAGAGCAATTAAATATTGATATAATTTCAAGAGAAAACAATTCTTTTCAACAAAATGCTACATTTTTAGTTATAAACCAAATAGCGGGTAATATTCCAAACTTCAAAATCGATTGTCAACATTTAAATATACCGAAACGAAACACATTACTCTTGCGGATCCAGAATTCGATAAATCCGCCAAACTGGATATTCTCTTAGGCGCAGATGTCTTTTGGGATATTTTAGCGGATGGGCAATTTAAGCTCGGCGACGGTAAACCGATACTTCAGAAAACATTATTTGGATGGGTCATATCGGGACCCATATATCAAAATTATTCAATTCAAAATAACAGTAGTAATACCATATCATGTAATTTAATCACAACTACGCTTGAAAACGCAATTGAGAAATTTTGGAAAATCGAGGAATACCAAGACGATAACAAAACCAAACGGACGATTGAAGAAAAACAATGCGAAGAACATTTCCTAAAAACAATTCAGCGGACCGAAACTGGCAGATTTCGTGCGACGTTGCCAGTTCGCGAAGGTGTAGGCGATTTGGGGAATTCGAAGATGAATGCGATTAAAAGGTTTCACAAATTAGAAAGTAAACTGATCAATGATACAGTCATACGTCAACAATATTCGGAGTTCATGAGGGAATATGAAAAACTCGGGCACATGACCAAGGTGCCGACGTGGGCAACGGAAGTGGATGGAAAGGGAGTTTTTTACCTACCACATCACGGTGTCGTGAAGGATAGTGCAACCACTAAACTACGAGTGGTGTTCGATGCATCCGCCAAAACAGAAAACGGTATTTCGTTGAATGATACGCTAATGGTGGGTCCTACAATACAGGAAGATTTTTTTGCTATCATCATTCGTTTTAGACAACACAATGTAGCAATGGTAGCGGACATAGAGAAGATGTACCGGCAGGTGGAAATTGTAGAAGAGCAACGTGATTTACAGCGAATTATGTGGCGTTCGGATCCAAACCTGCCTCTAGAAGTCTACACATTAAACACCGTAACATACGGCACAGCTCCAGCTTCATTCATTGCTATACGATGCTTGCACCAACTCGCTTTAGAAAACAGTAAAAAGTACCCAGTAGCATCACAAGTAATAACTCGCGATTTTTATGTTGATGACCTCATCACTGGTACAGACACCATTGAAAATGCACAAATTTTGAGGCAAAACATCACCAACATTTTAGAAAGTGGATCCTTTCCTCTTCGGAAGTGGAAAACTAACAAACCAAACATTTTCAACGATATTAACAACATTTCAGATCTACCAGATCATTATCTATCAACCGATGACCAATCAAAAACTTTAGGGATGGTCTGGAACTCTCAATCAGACACGCTACATTTCAGCACAGATTCAATACAAATTGAAAATAACAATTTCACAAAATGCGAAATACTCTCCATAATTGCTCAGTTATTCGATCCATTGGGCTTGGTTGGTCCAGTAATTGTTAAAGCCAAAGTTATCATGCAAAAACTTTGGCAGCACAAAGTAGATTGGGATCAAATTGCTCCTTCACCAATAATTTCAGAGTTTATTCATTTACAAAAGGAATTACCTATTTTGGCTACAATTAAAATTCCTTGACAAATAACAGTTCCCAAAGCCAATATTATTGAAATTCACACTTTCAGCGATGCATCTACTATCGCGTATGGTGCGTGTTCATACCTACGAACTGTAGATAACTCCGGACAATGCTCTGTACGTTTAATTTGTGCTAAATCAAGAGTAGCACCTTTAAAGGTTGTCACGTTGCCACGCTTGGAGCTAAACGCAGCTTTATTAGCAACGAATCTGACAGCTAAGCTCATGGAGGCTTTTACTTGTCGTATATCTAACATTTTTTATTATACTGATTCAACCATCGTTTTATCGTGGTTAAATACGGAACCCGCACTTTTAAAAACATTTGTAGCAAACCGCGTAGCGGACATACAAGGAAAATCCAAAATCGAAAATTGGCAACATGTAAAATCCGAACATAACGCGGCTGACATCATCTCGAGAGGATCACTACCCAGTCAGCTGCTCGAATGGACATGTGGTGGAACGGGCCATTCTTTCTAAGCAATCCTAATCAACCGGTCACGAATAATAATTTTTTACCACTCAATGAATTACCAGAGGTAAAAAATTCCGCGTTAACACAAAATGTAATTATAGCTGATAGTACGATATTCGAGAGATATTCTAATTTCGACAAATTAAACAGAGTCATAGCGTGGATTTTACGATTTAAAGGTAACACATTACGTGCAAAACATGATAGAATATACGGTACAAAACTCACAGTGCACGAATTAAAACTGGCAAAACAAAGTATTATAAGGGCAACGCAATCAGTGCATTTTGCGGAAGAAATAAAATGTTTAATTAAAAATAAACCGCTAAACGCTCATTCAAAATTGTTAACTTTAAACCCATTTTTAGATAGCGATCATTTATTGCGGGTAGGGGGGAGAATTGTCAATTCAAACTTTTCATTTGACAAAAAATTCCCTTACGTCATACCTCATAATGGTCACGTCACGCGCCTTCTAATCGAAAGAGAGCATACATTATTATTACACGCTGGTGCTCAAGCAACTTTGGCCTCTTTCAGAAACAACTTTTGGCCATTGCGGGGTAAACGAATTGTCAAAAAGATTTTACATCAATGTATAACTTGCTTTCGAGTAAAGCCTCGCTCTTACAATGAAAAAATGGGAAACTTACCTAGCGTACGCTTCGCACAAGCTAGACCGTTTTTAAGCAGTGGCATCGATTACGCGGGGCCATTTTCGGTCAAGGAAGTTAAGCACAGAAATAGAAAATTTATAAAGGCATATTTGTGTATTTTTATTTGCATGACTACCAAGGCTGTGCATTTAGAGGTAGCAACTGATTTAACTGCAAATTCGTTTCTAAACGTCCTCAAAAGATTTGTTTCACGGCGCGGTCTATGCAGTGATATATATTCTGACAATGGGGGATGTTTCGTTGGAGCAAACAATGATTTGCGATCGTTCCTAAAAACATTAGAACAAGACAATTCATTTTCTACATTTTGTGACACACAAGGAATTCGGTGGCATTTTAACCCTGCGAACAGCCCGCATATGGGTGGTTTGTGGGAATCGGCTGTGAAATCGGCCAAATATCATCTAAAAAGAGTGATAGGTCTAAACTGCTTGTCTTTGGAAGATTTTACCACCCTATGCATTCAGGTGGAGGCCACTCTTAATTCTAGACCTCTCATCCCATTAACCGATGATCCCAACGACGTTTGTCCTTTAACTCCCAGTCACTTTTTAATTGGCGACGTGTTGAAGGCCATACCTCAATCAAACGTTCAGCAAATACCAGTTAACAGGCTATCAACGTATCATGCACTGCAGCAAATGTATCATCATTATTGGCGACGTTGGTCTTCCGAATACGTCTCAACTTTGCAGCAACGTGTAAAGTGGAAAACTGCAAGTAAAGAACTTCTCAATATAGGAGCTCTCGCCTTATTGAAGGATAAGAATTCGCCGCCATTGTATTGGGCTTTAGCTCGCATTGTTAAGCTGCATCCAGGCAGCGATGGCATCACTAGAGTAGTTACCCTCCGTGCGAAGAATGGAATCCCGAGGAGGGCGGTGTCAGAAATTTGCGTCCTACCCATAGACGTTTAAAAAGTGTTTCTTAGTGATTGACATTTATTTTGACATTTTACTTTTAAGTTGTTTGAAAACACATATAAATTTCATAATTTTTTATATTATTTGTCGTTTGAAAGTCGAGCCTTTCAAGGAGGCCGGTATGTTTAACCATTTAATGTATATATTTAAATTATGTTGAGTGCGCTACTGAACTTGGCACATGCGCCTACCTAGAGTAACCGGGCTTGCGCAGAAGAAGACAGACATCAATCATCAAGGAGCCACGAGGCCAACAGCGTTTTTTGTTCAGGCACACAAAGCATTTGTACAATAAAGTGAAAATCGAAACAAATCGTTTTATTGTGCTTCTCACATTGTATACAGTCCACTTTAAAACATTTTCAATCAAGATATCCAACCAAGACCTTGCTTTCCAACTTTTTTTGCGGACATTATTAAAACGATTTTGTCCCTAATGTTCAAAAACAGCGCTATCTGTAGAATAAACTATGGCACAGACTAAAAAATAACACCGAACACAATAAATCACACTATCTACTGAACAACGAATAATACTAAATGCTGAATGTCCGATGTTCGTTCGGTTATGCATCTGTCCATAAGCGCAAATTATTTATAATATTACCGTACTTTCCTTCCTAAGTAAAGGCTTGGCAATATCGAAGAGAGGCTCGGGATGGTAATAGATCCATGTATGGAGTGTAGAGAAGGAGTAACATCTCTTATGGACGGTACGTTTAAAATATGGTCTGAATTCTGTAGGGATAATACGTGGCGCTGATTGTACTATGAGATTGAGATCTGAAGTTAAACACTTACTATATTTGAAACTAGCTTCAGATTCTATAAACTAACGAAAACAGAATATTATGTAGGTGGTGAAAAGAATTAAACAACGTTTAAAAATATTAAAAAAATAGTAAAAAAATCATGGTGAAAACTTGTTGTATTTCTGGATGTATAAGTGGTTCTTTAAAAGATTGTGGTATTCGTTCATCTCAAAATATAAAACAAGCAAGTCTCTTTGGAATACCAAAGGTAAGTCATGTTTGAATCTCTTAGAAAGCAAAATTCATTCAAAATTGATATTTTTATATGACTATAACTATTATATTAGTTGCTAATGAAGTTCAATATTTTATTTTTATGAACCGAAATATTTTTTTTATTATTCTATTATTTTTATTGATCTAATTATATCGCTATAATTATTATATTAGTTACAAATAAAATTCAATATTTTATTTTAATCAACCAAAATGTTTTTTTTATACTATTTCATTATTGTTACATGATTCTACTTTTTTTTCATATTAGAATATATGTATTATCTAAACCAAATAAATAGCTAAATAATAAAGTTAATTTAACGAGATTCTGTTTTTCAAGCGAATACCCTCTATAATCAGCGCCACCTATTTTCCCATCAAAAATCAGCTCACATTTTTTAACCCAGAGATGTTCCTCCTTCTCTACACTCCATAGATCCATGGTTACGCGACGACTTACCTTCGAATTCTGATTTGGACCATGCGGCATTCGTGCAGCGTTGCGTCTATTTAGCACTTGCATTTCTATATGAAAAATACCGAACAATCGTAAAAAAACGCCAGTGTCACATAAATGGAATGGGCCTAAGAGAGAAGGAAATTATTGCGGACTTTGTCAGTTATGACGCGTCTGGCCTTTTCTTAGCTGATTTGTACTTTATACAATAAGTTTTTACATATATTTATTGTATTTAAATATTTGCCTCTATTATTCGATTCACTTCCCCATTTTGTTTTCTATTAGCATCTTGATTAGCCATTCGAAGTATTATCTGATGTGGAGTTGTCAGTATTGGTATTACCATTCGTTTTCTTAATGCTTCTTTTACACTTGTCAATTTGTCACTGTGCAATCCAATCAAACGAAGACTACGAAGAAGAAGAGGAGAAGCAAGAAGTAGAAGAAGAGAAGGAGGACGAAGTATAAGGAGAATAGCAGAAAAATACTTTTGAGTGGCGGTGTCGTGATTTTTAAAAAAATTTTCTATCGGAATTCAAATTTCCGTTCTAATTTTTGCAAAAATTTGTTAATTTTCTCAATAAAGTTGAAAAATCCTATTTTTTAAATTTAAATAAATTTCAATAATAAATCATTTTTATGCCCCTTTCCGTCAATTTGATGCCCAATTCCATTTGGCACAAAAATTTCAAAAATATGACTTAATTTATTATTCAACTATCAAGCCGATAATTTTTCTTATGTCTCAAGTCTATCAATTTCAATAAATTCCAATAAAACAACTTGAAAATAGCAATTTTTTTTCGCGTATTTTCGATGCATAAATCAAAGATTCTCAACATTTTTTTAGAATATTGTTGTGTATCGTAAAAGGTATAGAAAAGAAAAACAGCAGTGAGCGAAGAATTACTTAAACTAAAAAAATTTGATTCTTGTATTTTCTAAAATTAATATTCATCATAATAGAAGAGTGATAGTAAATTGACCAAATTTTGACTGGGAAAATGTGAAAACCAACCTGGAAAAATCGGGAGCAGACGAGTACTTGATTTTCAATTTCTACTGAACACCTATTTCAAGAAAAGTTGTGGATGTAACGGATAAAAGTATGAACAACTGTTGACTCGTTTTTCCTGAATTCTCTGTATCTGAGTTAAGAAGCTATGTGCATATCTATGTACTCTGCTTGGAATTGAAGGTAAAGTTATTCCAAGTTTCTCAGACAGAACTAAAACACCGAATGAGAACTCTTACGACAGAATAGAGTGCAGGAAAGCACATTCATTACTTCCTCTACCTTCCGTTGAACTATCAAGAGCTTCTAGAAGAGCGGGGAATGCAGGAAGTTGTTTCATTAAGGTCAACACTGCTTCGAGCATTTCTATACACCTTGTTTTACACAGTGTCTTTGAAAACTAAATTTACCTGGCTCAATTCAATCGGAGATATGGAAAGTTGCTGTATACTGCAAGAAGTTACATCTTGGAAATTCCGGTTTGGACTTTCTTAATTATTCCACTCATTTTCATCTGCCATTATTGTGAAAAACTCTAGACTTTTTTCGATTCGATTTACTTCAGCGCGAATTCTGAAGCTAGATTTACTATAAAATTTCCTTGGACGAAACAACTCCCAGTTGCATCTATAATTTCATGTTCTATATGATACGTTTTGGACACAACATGAAACCATCATTTAATAATTGGAATAAGCTTAATTGAGGTACAATCTGCGAAACGGTTTTTGTTGGCAAAAATCTTGAAGAAGCCTATGGATATTTAGCGTCAGTGTGTGAAGTAACTTTTCTTAATTTCATAACTTTCCCATTTTCTGAATAATTCTCGTATTCAATGGCAAACAGAAACATTATCTAAATAGTTTTAGTTTGAAAATAACTAGGTATAAGACATCAATCAATCCAAAATATAAGTCGAATTCACTTTATTTACAATCCAAATTACAAATATAATGATATGAATATTCACTATCTATGGAAATTTAAATACCCGGATCTGATCGACGGTTATTGAACAAAGTCATAGAACATTCTAATCCCGGAGCTTTTGGCGAACATTATCTAATCAAAGTGTATTTCGAACTAGAGTTTCCATAAATAATCCAATTGTTTTATCCTAATTTCACAAAATCTGGTTACAATTGTGAGGAATCAGCGATCAATGTCCAATTTAGCGGAGAATCAATTGAACTACTCATATTATTGATTGTTATACTAATAGATGGAGTATTGTCAATATTCTCAGTAGTTCTAGAATCACTAATTTCATTTATTATTTATTCTGCTACTTTTTAATTTTTTTCTGTATCCTTATATTCTGCTTGATTGCGATTGGTTTTTTCTATCAGATCACCAGATGCAACATTTTCCTACAGACAAATTTAAAAATTACTATATTTAAAATTGGTATTTTCATCTTACCTCTTCATTCGCAAATTTATCCTCAAAACCACTTGATAAGGGACTGGCTTTTCCACTACATTCAATTTGTGATTGCTCTTCTTCTAATATACTTTCCGTTGTTAAATTGATCATTAGAGCTGTACGCAATAGCAGAACATTGTAAAATAAAGTGTTACGACAAACCTGCTAATTTAAAGAAGACTACACTGTTCATATTCCTTTTATTATTCCAAGTCCAGATGATAATTTTGTTTTTTCTTTTGCTGTAAAAACGACATATTTTTTTATATAGCATATTTGTCTTCTGAGTAGAAAGGTAGAGGATTAAGTTTTAATAAACGAAAGACAAAGAGTTATTTTCTTCTATTTTTTTTTCAAAATGTATATATTTTGCATAGAATAAATCTTTTAATTTAATCATGACAACGTAAGTTCTGTAGATAGAATTGGTCACAACATTACGCAGGCAAAACTCAAAGTTATAAAAGTTTTACATTTGTTTTTCTTATGACGGCGAACCGAGGAGATGGCCGAACCAGAATTTGTTGCGATTATCGAAAATTAAACAAAAATATAATACGCGATAGATTTCCACTTCCCCTTATTGAAGATGTCCTAGACAGCTTACAGAGAGCAAGGATATTCAGCACCCTTGATTTGAAAAATGGATTTTTTTCATGTACCTGTTGAAGCAAGAGCACAAAATATACTTCTTTTGTAACGCCGATTGGTCAGTACGAGTTTATGAAATGTCCATTTGGAAGTAGTAGTCAAGCAGTTTTCCAACGATTCATCGCTCATGTCTTCAGGGAGTTGACTGCAGGAATGTACGTTATATACTACATGTTATCATCTTGAGTGCGAACGAAGAAGAGGGGATAGAGACAGCTGCAGAATATGGACTAGAAATGAAAAAGAAAAAGTGTCAACTGTTGAAAACCGAGGTAAAATTTTTAGGATACATAGTAAGTGACAAACAAGTCCCAATCATAACTACACACCTATGCAAATATACATAGTTATTGAGCATTCTTTTAGCAGCGATCTAGTGACGATTCGAAGCTTCACCGGATATACTACATGAGTAGAAAGACGACCCCTGCAGAGATGAAGTATACAAGCTATGAGCTCGAAATACTCGCCATTATTAAAAGTGTGAAGAAATTCCGAATCTACTTGCTAGGAACGAAATTTAAAATAGTTACAGACTGTAATGCATTCATAAAAACCATGGAGAAAAGGGACCTTACAACAGGAATTGCACGATGGGCCCTAGAAGAATTTCAGTATGAAATTGAGTATAGACGATGTAGGCAGATGACGATAAAAAGGATTTTGACTACCGAAGAGTATGAAGATTTTTATTTAGAGCATGATATATTGTAAAAATACGATAATGGATTAAAATTACTTGTCATTCCAAAGAACATGCAGACTTAAAAAATAATAATAAAAGTCCACGAGATAGGAAATTTTTGAAAGAAAAAAACACAAGGAGTAGTAAACAAGGAATTTTACATACCAAGACTAAAAGACAAAATAGAAACGATTAAAAATAACTGTATACCTTGTATATTATGGAATAAAAAGGAAGGAAAGAAAGAATGAATGCTTCATCCTATACAAAAACTAGAAGGTCCGCTAGAGACGTATTACGTCGACCAAATAGGACCAATGAAGTGAACAAAAAAATTATCAGCACATTTTTGTGATAGTTGATGACTTTTTCAAATTTGTGTGGCTTTATCCAACAAAATCAACCACGACGAAAGAAGTGACATGTTGTCTTGAAAAATAGCGTAAAATATATCACTTCGTCCTGTACGAAAGAAAGAAGGAATGCTTCATCCTAAAATCAACAAAATCAACGACGACGAAAGAAGTGATATGTTGTGAGCGTAAAATATTTGGAAACCCGTCAATGATAATATCTGACAGAGGATCCGCGTTCCGTTCTGAAGAATTCGAATTATATTGCCGAGAAGAAAATATTAAACATGCGTCAACAACTTGTGGAGTCCCACGAGGTAATGGACAAGCGGAAAGGGCAAATAGGACCCTTATACCAATCTTAACAAATCACAGTTTTGAAGAGCCAGGAAAGTGGTACAAATACGTTGACAAAGTACAGACTGCCTCTAATTCGACCTATCAGCGAAGCATAACTACCACACCCTTTGAAGTATATACATCTGATCCAAAATTAAAGAGAAAATTTTTAGATCCACACGAAATTGTTAAGGTTAAAGAAAATGATAGATATGACGTTGTTAAAATCGGAGATCACGAGGGACCCAATCGAACGACAACATGCGCTGAATATATAAATCCATGGGTCAGCTATGAAAGAGACGATTCCGAGGCGGATTCTGAGCAGAATGGCCCAATGTAGGATCGAGATTATTGCTCTACTCCATCCTACGGCGAGGCGCAAATTCTGTAATAACAGTGTTTTCTTTCTAACCGGCGTTTTAAGCAGAAAAGAACCCTAGACAACCAAGAAAATCATTTAGTTATTTATTGCGTTATGCAGTTCTGTGGTGATACGAGGATGTATTGAAAAATTCTTAGCCTACTATAAAACCAAACAAAATTTCAATGACAAAATATTTTATTACGCAACAAGACCTCCACACCTTTTATTACCTCATCGTTGGGAGAAAATTTACGACCTATTGAACTTTTTTTCAGTTGAGTGATCAGTAATGTCGGATAGTAATCTCCAGTTATTGTTCTACCCTTATTAAAAAAATCAATCATGATTACTCCATGGCAATCCCAAAAAACTGGAGCAAGAACTTTTCTAGCACAATTTTGAACACGAAACTCCTTAGGTCTGGGAAAACCAGAGTGTCGCCATTCCATCCATTGTTGCTTTGTTGTCATAAACTGTATCGATATTTTCGAGGACTGACACAGGGCTGGCCTTCCCGATCGGTCATCATCTTCAATGGAAAATTTACCTCGTAAATCTGCTCACCTCTTAACGCTTCTAAATACAGGTACTTGATGATGGCTCGATACTCCAATTTTTCGATTTTCACATTTTCGGTGG